>NC_092106.1:48399299-48409299 GCF_045679555.1 Salvelinus alpinus
TGTATCTATACACACTACAGCTACTGTATCTATACACCCTACAGTATATACTGTATCTATACACACTACAGCTACTGTATCTATACACCCTACAGTATATACTGTATCTATACACACTACAGCTACTGTATCTATACACCCTACAGTATATACTGTATCTATAAACACTACAGCTACTGTATCTATACACCCTACAGTATATACTGTATCTATACACACTACAGCTACTGTATCTATACACCCTACAGTATATACTGTATCTATACACACTACAGCTACTGTATCTATACACCCTACAGTATATACTGTATCTATAAACACTACAGCTACTGTATCTATACACCCTACAGTATATACTGTATCTATACACACTACAGCTACTGGGTCTGCCTCAAAGGTACCTACCCTACAGTATATACTGTATCTATACACACTACAGCTACTGTATCTATACACCCTACAGTATATACTGTATCTATACACCCTACAGTATATACTGTATCTATACACACTACAGCTACTGGGTCTGCCTCAAAGGTACCTACCCTACAGTATATACTGTATCTATAAACACTACAGCTACTGTATCTATAAACACTACAGCTACTGTATCTATACACCCTACAGTATATACTGTATCTATAAACACTACAGCTACTGTATCTATACACCCTACAGTATATACTGTATCTATAAACACTACAGCTACTGGGTCTGCCTCAAAGGTACCTACCCTACAGTATATACTGTATCTATAAACACTACAGCTACTGTATCTATACACCCTACAGTATATACTGTATCTATACACACTACAGCTACTGTATCTATACACCCTACAGTATATACTGTATCTATAAACACTACAGCTACTGTATCTATACACCCCACAGTATATACTGTATCTATACACACTACAGTATATACTGTATCTATACACACTACAGCTACTGTATCTATACACCCTACAGTATATACTGTATCTATACACACTACAGCTACTGTATCTATACACCCTACAGTATATACTGTATCTATACACCCTACAGTATATACTGTATCTATACACCCTACAGTATATACTGTATCTATAAACACTACAGCTACTGTATCTATACACCCTACAGTATATACTGTATCTATACACATTACTATCTACTGGCTCTATATACACTACAGTATGTACTGTATCTATAAACACTACAGCTACTGTATCTATACACCCTACAGTATATACTGTATCTATAAACACTACAGCTACTGTATCTATACACCCTACAGTATATACTGTATCTATACACATTACTATCTACTGGCTCTATATACACTACAGTATGTACTGTATCTATAAACACTACAGCTACTGTATCTATACACCCTACAGTATATACTGTATCTATACACACTACTATCTAACGCTTTACTTGACATATATTGTGTTATTTTATGGCTGGTTATGGACACCTACATAAGAGTGTCAAAACCTACCACACAAGGCAAAACATTCCGTTACACCATAGCCTACTTGTCATCAGTATGTTATATAATGTTTTCTGAAATTGACTATATTCAATGTGCACACATTGATGTCAGACATGCACCTACCCCAATGCTCTGTTGCTGATGACTGGGATGAATGCAGGACTAGATTTCAGGAGCAGGACAAGACACCCTGTTTTTGACCGATGATTGACATAAGGGCATGTACGTGATTGGCCTATCTGGCTTATATGATCATGATGGTCATAATGCTTGTGTACATATGTGGGTCATGACAGGTTATGAAGATATTATGACAGGTTATGAAGATATTATGACGGGTTATGAACATATTATGACATGGTTATGACTGTGTCGTAAAGTGTTATGATGCTGGGTATCAAGTAAATTGTTACTTATTATTATTACAATTATTACTACTATTATTACTATTGTTACTATTATTATTACTATTATTGTTGCTTATTATTATTACTACTATTATTACTATTGTTTATATACAATACTACTATTGTTATTACTTTTATTAGTATTACTATTATTAGTATTACTATTATTATTATTAGTAGTAGTAGTAGTAGTAGTACCATTATTATTTATATTATTATTACTATTATTATTATTACTTATTATTATTAGTAGTACTATTATTATTTATATTATTAATATTATTGCTGTTATTATTACTATTATTGTTACTATTAGTATTACTATTATTAGTATTATTATTAGTAGTAGTATTATGACTTATTAGTATTAGTACTATTATTATTTCTATTATCATTACTATTATTACTGTTATTATTATTGCTTTTACTATTATTATTTATACTAGTATACCCTGTTACTACTACTACTACTATTCCCTGTTACTACTACTACTACTATACCCTGTTACTACTACTACTACTATACCCTGTTACTACTACTACTACTACTTTACCCTGTTACTACTTCTACTACTTTACCATGTTACTACTACTACTACTATACTATGTTACTACTACTACTATACTATGTTACTACTACTACTACTATACCCTGTTACTACTACTACTACTATACCCTGTTATTACTGTTACTATACCCCGTTACTGCTATTATACCCCGTTACTACTACTACTACTACTATACCCTGTTACTACTACTACTAATACTATACTCTGTTACTACTACTGCTACTATTACTACTATACCCTGTTACTACTATTACTATATCCTGTTACTACTACTACTATACTCTGTTACTACTACTACTATTACTACTATACCCTGTTACTACTATTACTATATCCTGTTACTACTACTACTACTACTATACTCTGTTACTACTACTACTACTATTACTACTATACCCTGTTACTACTATTACTATATCCTGTTACTACTATTAGTGATACTGCTGTTACTACTACTACTACTACTACTACTACTACTACTACTATACCCTGTCCTTAGCCATACCCTGTTATATGCATACACACAGATGCTTTAAAAGACATTTCAGCAACACGCAGCTTGTATGAGTTTCTGAAGAGGTATTTCAATCTAATTTAGTACTGTATTCAGTAAAGTACATTTGTATTTATTAATGCCCGTGATACTGATACTGCCGCTTGACTGTATATGTTTCAAATCACATCCTATTCCCTATATAGTGCACTACAGGGCCTGGTCAAAAGTAGTGGACTCTATAGGGACTAGTGTTCCATTTGGGACTTAATCTAAATTTCACAGAGTAGGCCTTTAAACTCACTTGACTGGACCACATCAGCATTCTAGAGTCACATCAGCATTCTAGAGTCACATCAGCATTCTAGAGTCACATCACCTTTCTAGAGTCACATCAGTGTTCTGATGATGCGTGCTCCCTCCAGGAGAATCCAGGCCTGCACTACTTACTGTTGGCCACTGGAGAGCAGAATTAAATTGATTTAAAAAATCTAGCTATTATTTATTTAATTTGTGTTTTCTGCAGGGAAATGTCCCCCTGTAAGATATTTAAAGGAAGAAAGATATTACTTTCTAGAAATGAACATCACATTAAAGTGGCACTCCAGTCTCCTTTTCACATCATTTAACACTTGACTGACTTAACAAAAGGCACATTTCAAGTTCTCTACTGCTCCTCTGTTGTTCCTCAGGCAAGGGGGGAGGCTGATGACATCACCACTTCCCATCAGTCCATCTCCTTATTAAATGCCCTACACCTTGAAGTCTGCTGTTGTCTAAAAAAAAAAAAAAAACTATTTTGCTCAAAACATTTTATTTATTTTTTACCCTTGAGTGTGTACTTTACTGTATTTATATTTGGAATATCACTTTTCAACAGGAAAGGTTCTGAAAAAACTGGACGACATTTTTATAGATATTTATCAAATCAGTGCATTTTGCGCTTTGTGACAAATGTTGTAGGAAAAAGAGCTATATACTTACATGTGATTGATCAATTGATGGTTTTGAGTAACTTCCTTTTCCCCCCCCGTCTTCTCCCAGGATGCACTCTGTTCTTCTACGAGACAGACGGGCGGTCGGGGATCGACCACAACAGTGCTCCTAAACATGCGGTGTGGGCTGAGAACAGTATCGTCCAGGCCGTACCTGAACACCCCAAGAAGGACTTTGTCTTCTGCCTCAGCAACTCTCTGGGAGACGCTTTTCTCTTCCAGGTAGGTGGTGTGTGTGTGTGTGTTGCCTCTAACTCTCTAAGGGACACAATCCTCTTCCTTGGTCAGGAAGGCTGTGTCACCTCCACTATGTCACCTCTCTTGATCTTGATGGAATTGTTGTGTGAATGAAAATTCCTCAATTGATCTCAAAATGGTCTGATTTTCTATCTTAGATGTACAGTGTTCTAATCTGCTTGGTCATTCCTGTCGTCAGAGACCTGGCCTACTGTTTCTGTCTTCAGAGACCTGGCCTACTGTTTCTGTCTTCAGAGACCTGGCCTACCGTTTCTGTCTTCAGAGACCTGGCCTACCGTTTCTGTCTTCAGAGACCTGGCCTACCGTTTCTGTCTTCAGAGACCTGGCCTACCGTTTCTGTCTTCAGAGACCTGGCCTGCCGTTTCTGTCTTCAGAGACCTGGCCTGCCGTTTCTGTCTTCAGAGACCTGGCCTGCCGTTTCTGTCTTCAGAGACCTGGCCTGCCGTTTCTGTCTTCAGAGACCTGGCCTGCCGTTTCTGTCTTCAGAGACCTGGCCTGCCGTTTCTGTCTTCAGAGACCTGGCCTGCCGTTTCTGTCTTCAGAGACCTGGCCTGCCGTTTCTGTCTTCAGAGACCTGTTCTGTGTGATGTTAGTTGAAGAGGTAGATACTGTTAGTGTTCAGTAAAGGACTCAATAACCATTTGTTGGTAATGAAAATGCAGCTGTTGACAGTGAAAGGTGTCTATGACCCAGAAGATTAGCTCTTTATTGACTGTCTCTGACCACCTCTCCTGTCCATTAACCCTTGACCTCTAACCTCTGACCTCTAACCCCTGTAGACCTGCAGCCAGACGGAGCTGGAGAACTGGATTACGGCCATCCACTCGGCGTGCGCGGCGGCGGTTGCCAGGCAGCATCACCGGGAGGACACGGTGCGTCTGTTGAGGGCGGAGATTAAGAAGCTGGAGCAGAAGATAGACATGGACGAGAAGATGAAGAAGATGGGAGACATGCAGCTCAGTGCTGTGACTGATACCAAGAAGAGGAAGACTATACTGGACCAGGTGAGAGAGACAGAGAGATGAAGAAGATGGGAGACATGCAGCTCAGTGCTGTGACTGATACCAAGAAGAGGAAGACTATACTGGACCGGGAGGGAGAGATGGGAGATGGCCGTCTACGGCAGGGTGGAAGCTGCAGGAGTTGGGGGATGATGTGGCCGTCTATGGCAGGGCGGACGCTGCAGGAGTTGGGGGGTGGATGTGGCCGTCTATGGCAGGGCGGACGCTGCAGGAGTTGGGGGGTGGATGTGGCCGTCTATGGCAGGGCGGACGCTGCAGGAGTTGGGGGGTGGATGTGGCCGTCTATGGCAGGGCGGACGCTGCAGGAGTTGGGGGATGATGTGGCCGTCTATGGCAGGGCGGACGCTGCAGGAGTTGGTAGTCTGCTGGGGGATGAATATCAGCATGGCCTCTGTCTTGCTGTTGTTGAGTTGGAGGAAGTTGTTCTGCATCCATAGACCAGATTTCGTGTCAGGCTTGGTTTTAATGTACACCTGTATGTGGTCTGTGGAGCAGTGGAAATGGACACTGTTGTCTTGAAGATTTGGCCAAGTGGGAGCATTTGAAGAACGAAGACAGTGGGTCCTAGCACTAACCCTTGAGGAACACAGCAGGTTATGGTGGTCTTCCATTCAGCCACAAGAGCATTAGGGAGGTCGGGCACTGATGTTGGGCGATTAGGCCTGGCTCGCAGTCGGCGTTCCAATTCATCCCAAAGGTGTTCGATGGGGTTGAGGTCAGGGCTCTGGGCAGGCCAGTCAAGTTCTTTCATACCCAACAAACCATTTCTGTATGGACGTTGCTTTGTGCATGGGGGGAATTGTCATGCTGAAACAGGACAGGGCCTTCCCCAAACTGTTGCCACAAAGTTGGAAGCACAGACTCATCTAGAATGTCATTGCATGCTGTAGGATTAAGATTTCCCTTCACTGGAACTAAGGGGCCTAGCCCAGACCATTATTCCTCCTCCACCAAACATTACAGTTGGCACTATGCATTGGGGCAGGTAGCGTTCTCCTGGCATCTGCCAAACCCAGATTCGTCAGTCGGACTGCCAGATGGTGAAGGGTGATGCATCACTCCAGAGAACGCTTTTCCACTCCTCCAGAGTCCAATGGTGGCGAGCTTTACACCACTCCAGTCGACGCTTGGTGATCTTTCGCTTGTGTGCGGCTGCTCGGCCATGGAAACCCATTTCATGAAGCTCCCGACAAACAGTTCTTGTGCTGACGTTGCTTCAAGAGGCAGTTTGGAACTCGGTAGTGAGTGTTCGCGGCTGAGACGTTGTTGCTCCTAGACATTTCCACTTACAGTTGACCAGGGCAGCTCTAGAAGAGCAGAAATTTCGCACCTTTAAGAGGAAGAAGTTGGGAGATATGCAGCTCATTGGTGTGACTGATACCAAGAAGAGGAATTCTACACTGGGTCAGCTACTGAACCCGAGAAGGAGGGAGAAGGGGATAGAAAGAGATGGCTAATTGGCTGGCTGGTTGGTTGGCTGGCTGGTTTAGGGCCTGGTTGGCTGCCTGCTTGACTAACTGGCTGGCTGGTTGGTTGGCTGGCTGGTTTAGGGCCTGAATTGGCTGGCTGGCTGGTTTAGGGCCTGGTTGGTTGCCTGCTTGGCTGGTTTGTCTGCTGGGATGGCTGGCTGGTTTAGGGCCTGGTTGGCTGGCTGCCTGGCTGGTTGGTTGGCTGGCTGGTTTAGGGCCTGGTTGTCTGGCTGGTTGGCACACGCAGCTTGCAGGGTCCGGTTACACATTGTGCTGAACTGAATAGAAGTAAGCCCTGCTCCTCAGAAACACCAGTCTCTCCCAGACCCAGGCTGCGTCTCAAGTGGCATCCTATTCCATATGCAGTGCACTACTTTTGACCAGGGCTCTGGAATAGGGTGCTATTTGGGACGCAGGTCCATATCCCAGCCCATATCTGACAGAGGAATGTCCTGTATTCTCCCCCTTCTTCTCTGGGCTAGTTGGCAGAGGGAATGTCCTGTATTCTCCCCCTTCTTCTCTGGGCTAGTTGGCAGAGGGAATATCCTGTATTCTCCCCCTTCTTCTCTGGGCTAGTTGGCAGAGGGAATATCCTGTATTCTCCCCCTTCTTCTCTGGGCTAGTTGGCAGAGGGAATGTCCTGTATTCTCCCCCTTCTTCTCTGGGCTAGTTGGCAGAGGGAATGTTCTGTATTCTCCCCCTTCTTCTCTGGGCTAGTTGGCAGAGGGAATATCCTGTATTCTCCCCCTTCTTCTCTGGGCTAGTTGGCAGAGGGAATATCCTGTATTCTCCCCCTTCTTCTCTGGGCTAGTTGGCAGAGGGAATGTCCTGTATTCTCCCCCTTCTTCTCTGGGCTAGTTGGCAGAGGGAATGTTCTGTATTCTCCCCCTTCTTCTCTGGGCTAGTTGGCAGAGGGAATATCCTGTATTCTCCCCCTTCTTCTCTGGGCTAGTTGGCAGAGGGAATATCCTGTATTCTCCCCCTTCTTCTCTGGGCTAGTTGGCAGAGGGAAGTGGCTCCTTTCCCCCTCCACCCTGGCTCTAGCACCACTCGCCCAACAACTAGTACAGGACTGTGACTGAGAGGAGACACACTGATGAATAATGACAATGTGCTGCTCCAGTGCCCTGGTAAACACCATCCCATTAGACATGTTAGTAGAGCTACACAGCAGGTCAACAGCAGCCATTAGACTACAGAGCTGCAGGGAGCAGGCAGGTCAGTGGCACTTTAAACAACACGACTGGAAGCAGAGAATAGAGGAAGGGCTTGGACACCATCTTAGGGCTCCTTGGGGCCACTAACGAAAGGTTTTTGTTGGGGAGAGAGCGAGAGAGAGAGAGAGAGAGAGAGACGCGTCGCGGACGGAGAGACTTTGTGTGGGAGTCAGCCACGCTTTTAGATCCTGTAATAACAGCTAACAGCTCAGACGAGCTGTTAAAGGCTCTCATGCATCTCTCTTTCTCTCCGATGAGCACCAATTAAAGGGTCAATCTGGGATTCAATAAGACATCAACAAAACTGACACCCCGCCACTTGTTGTGATAAACATGTGAGTTATGGGGCTGGTGAAGTGTAACTACTTTGAAATTCATAGGCAGAGCTATGGATGCAAGGGCTGACCGGCCATGAGAAAATGATGTATGTACCGATCCTGGATTGCCCCGTTTTAACTGGGTTGTTGTTTGTGTGTTCTAGATCTTTCTGTGGGAGCAGAATTTAGAACAGTTCCACATGGGTCTGTTCCGGTTCCGCTGTTACCTGGCCAGTCTGCAGGGAGGGGAGCTGCCCAACCCAAAACGCCTGCTAGCCGTCGCCTCCAGACCGACCAAGCTGGCCATGGGGCGCCTCGGAATCTTCTCTGTGTCGTCCTTTCATGCATTGGTGAGTAGGATAGATGTGTGTACGCATAGGCGCACGCACGCACGCACGCACGCACACACACACACACACACCTACACACGCACGGACACACACTCACACCAAAACATCCCCTGTCCATCGCCTCTCGCCCCCCCCCACCCAAACTGGACAAAGCAAGTTAATTTTCACAACAAAGTACTAAAGTGATTGTCCAATTTCCCCCCCACCCCCCCCCCCCCCCATATTCATCTGTTTGCTGACCGGGGGAAATGTCTGTAAACATGTCAAATATATGATGTGTGCTATTTTCTGTTTGAGGGCTATCACCTGTTTTATTGATGCCAGCCTCCTCCGCATAGCTGAGGTCCTTGATTGTGGCTGCAGAACACAGGAGAAGCGTAGGTTGAAGCTGAAGGATAACATTGATTTGTTTGGGAGTAGAGTGTAGGCAGAGCAGCATGGTGCCATTGGTTGATCAATAGCTTCCTTGTTGCCAGACGCCTACATGGGGGCTGCGTCCCAAAATGGCATCCTATCCCCTTTATAGTGCACTACTTTTGACCAGGGCTCATAGGGTTCTGCCGCTCTGGTCAACAGTAGTGTAGTGTGTGTATATAGGGAATAGGGTGCCTTCTGGAAAAGCAGTCATGTTCTCTCAGAGCAGGTGGGAGTCAAATGACTCAGAGAGACAGCAGGAAGGTAGGAGTAACAAAAGATGTCTGAAATAACACTCCTTCACTCAGCTTTCTTCTGCGCTCGACCATCCCGCTGTCTTTATCTCCATCTCTCGACATTGATCTCTCTCTGGCTCTCTGGCTCTCTCGCTAGCTCTCTGGCTCTCTGGCTGGCTCTCTGGCTCTCTCGCTAGCTCTCTGGCTCTCTCTGGCTCTCTGGCTCTCTGGCTAGCTCTCTGGCTCTCTCTGGCTCTCTGGCTCTCTCGCTAGCTCTCTGGCTCTCTTGCTAGCTCTCTGGCTCTCTTGCTAGCTCTCTGGCTCTCTCTCTGGCTCTCTCTCTGGCTCTCTCTCTGGCTCTCTCTGGCTCTCTCTGGCTCTCTCGCTACCTCTCTGGCTCTCTCTGGCTCTCTTGCTAGCTCTCTCTGGCTCTCTTGCTAGCTCTCTCTGGCTCTCTCGCTAGCTCTCTCTGGCTCTCTCGCTAGCTCTCTCTGGCTCTCTCGCTAGCTATCTGGCTCTCTCGCTAGCTCTCTGGCTCTCTGGCTAGCTCTCTGGCTCTCTTGCTAGCTCTCTCTGGCTCTCTCGCTACCTCTCTCGCTACCTCTCTGGCTCTCTCTGGCTCTCTCTGGCTCTCTTGCTAGCTCTCTCTGGCTCTCTTGCTAGCTCTCTCTGGCTCTCTCTGGCTCTCTTGCTAGCTCTCTGGCTCTCTCTCTGGCTCTCTCTCTGGCTCTCTCTCTGGCTCTCTCTCTGGCTCTCTCGCTACCTCTCTG
>NC_092106.1:48411799-48413649 GCF_045679555.1 Salvelinus alpinus
TGCAGACCGTCTGCAAGGTAACTAGCAACTTAACTAACCTACACCAGAGACCGTCTACAAGGTAACTAGCAACTTAACTAACCTACACTGGAGACCATCTGCAAGGTAACTAGCAACTTAACTAACCTACACCGGAGACTGTCTGCAAGGTAACTACCAACTTAACTAACCTACACCGGAGACCGTCTGCAAGGTAACTAGCAACTTAACTAACCTACACCGGAGACCGTCTGCAAGGTAACTAGCAACTTAACTAACCTACACCGGCGACCGTCTGCAAGGTAACTACCAACTTAACTAACCTACACTGCAGACCGTCTGCAAGGTAACTAGCAACTTAACTAACCTACACTGGAGACCGTCTGCAAGGTAACTAGCAACTTAACTAACCTACACCGGAGACCGTCTGCAAGGTAACTAGCAACTTAACTAACCTACACCGGAGACCGTCTGCAAGGTAACTAGCAACTTAACTAACCTACACCGGCGACCGTCTGCAAAGTAACTACCAACTTAACTAACCTACACTGCAGACCGTCTGCAAGGTAACTAGCAACTTAACTAACCTACACTGGAGACCGTCTGCAAGGTAACTAGCAACTTAACTAACCTACACCGGAGACCGTCTGCAAGGTAACTAGCAACTTAACTAACCTACACCGGAGACCGTCTGCAAGGTAACTAGCAACTTAACTAACCTACACCGGCGACCGTCTGCAAAGTAACTACCAACTTAACTAACCTACACTGCAGACCGTCTGCAAGGTAACTAGCAACTTAACTAACCTACACTGGAGACCGTCTGCAAGGTAACTAGCAACTTAACTAACCTACACCGGAGACCGTCTGCAAGGTAACTAGCAACTTAACTAACCTACACCGGAGACCGTCTGCAAGGTAACTAGCAACTTAACTAACCTACACCGGAGACCGTCTGCAAGGTAACTAGCAACTTAACTAACCTACACTGGAGACCGTCTGCAAGGTAACTAGCAACTTAACTAACCTACACTGCAGACCGTCTACAAGGTAACTAGCAACTTAACTAACCTACACTGCAGACCGTCTACAAGGTAACTAGCAACTTAACTAACCTACACCGGAGACCGTCTGCAAGGTAACTAGCAACTTAACTAACCTACACCGGAGACCGTCTGTAAGGTAACTAGCAACTTAACTAACCTACACTGCAGACCGTCTGCAAGGTAACTAGCAACTTAACTAACCTACACTGCAGACCGTCTGCAAGGTAACTACCAACTTAACTAACCTACACTGCAGACCGTCTGCAAGGTAACTAGCAACTTAACTAACCTACACCAGAGACCATCTACCAACTTAACTAACCTACACTGCAGACCATCTACAAGGTAACTAGCTCCATCGGCAGCTTTCTCACGGTCAGTCAATAATGACCTAGTTAAGCCTCATCACACCGAGTGGTCCCCCCATCTCGTCCTGTCCTTGGACTAGTTTAGTTTCAGAATACCAGCGCTGTATAATACGTTCATGTGTTAGTTTATCCTCTAGACTCTGGAGCAGACCAGTCCAGGACAGGACTGATGACAGCTCCTAAAGACTGAACCAAGCCCATTACTGCCCAGTCATTATACAGCCAGCTTAGCCCCACAGACAGACGGAACAGGCCAGATGACAGTCATTACACAGCCAGCTTAGCCCCACAGACAGACGGAACAGGCCAGATGACAGTCATTACACAGCCAGCTTAGCCCCACAGACAGACGGAACAGGCCAGATGACAGTCATTACACAGCCAGCTTAGCCCCACAGACAGACGGAACAGGCCAGATGACAGTCATTACACAGCCAGCTTAGCCCCACAGACAGAC
>NC_092106.1:48413749-48586249 GCF_045679555.1 Salvelinus alpinus
GGAACAGGCCAGATGACAGTCATTACACAGCCAGCTTAGCCCCACAGACAGACGGAACAGGCCAGATGACAGTCATTACACAGCCAGCTTAGCCCCACAGACAGACGGAACAGGACAGATGACAGTCATTACACAGCCAGCTTAGCCCCACAGACAGACGGAACAGGCCAGCAGTTAAATGAAACAGACACTACTGTGTTGGATGAGCTTGTTCAGTCGTTGGTGATCATTCACTATTGTAGGTTTACCTCGCATTACACCGGCCATTATGGCTGTGACTTCACACAGCGACGGGCTTCGTAATGAGGTACGGGGTTCGTAATGAGGTACGGGCTTCGTAATGAGGTACGGGCTTCGTAATGAGGTACGGGCTTCGTAATGAGGTACGGGCTTCGTAATGAGGTATGGGCTTCGTAATGAGGTACGGGCTTCGTAATGAGGTACGGGCTTTGTAATGAGGTACGGGCTTCGTAATGAGGTACGAGTCCCAAATGGCAACTAAACTACTGGATTATTAGTGTGTATTTCATCCCTTTTAGCGTAGTGAACTCTTGTAGTGAACTCTTTTAGTGAACTCGTGTAGTGAACTCTTGTAGTGAACTCTTGTAGTGAACTCTTTTAGCGTAGTGAACTCTTTTAGTGAACTCTTTTAGTGTAGTGAACTCTTTTAGTGTAGTGAACTCTTTTAGTGTAGTGAACTCTTTTAGTGTAGTGAACTCTTTTAGTGTAGTGAACTCTTTTAGTGTAGTGAACTCTTTTAGTGTAGTGAACTCTTTTAGTGTAGTGAACTCTTTTAGTGTAGTGAACTCTTGTAGTGTAGTGAACTCTTTTAGTGTAGTGAACTCTTTTAGTGTAGTGAACTCTTTTAGTGAACTCTTTTAGTGAACTCTTTTAGTGAACTCTTTTAGTGTAGTGAACTCTTTTAGTGTAGTGAACTCTTTTAGTGTAGTGAACTCTTTTAGTGTAGTGAACTCTTTTAGTGTAGTGAACTCTTTTAGTGAACTCTTTTAGTGAACTCTTTTAGTGTAGTGAACTCTTTTAGTGTAGTGAACTCTTTTAGTGTAGTGAACTCTTTTAGTGTAGTGAACTCTTTTAGTGTAGTGAACTCTTTTAGTGTAGTGAACTCTTTTAGTGTAGTGAACTCTTTTAGTGTAGTGAACTCTTTTAGTGTAGTGAACTCTTTTAGTGTAGTGAACTCTTGTAGTGTAGTGAACTCTTTTAGTGTAGTGAACTCTTTTAGTGTAGTGAACTCTTTTAGTGAACTCTTTTAGTGAACTCTTTTAGTGAACTCTTTTAGTGTAGTGAACTCTTTTAGTGTAGTGAACTCTTTTAGTGTAGTGAACTCTTTTAGTGTAGTGAACTCTTTTAGTGTAGTGAACTCTTTTAGTGAACTCTTTTAGTGAACTCTTTTAGTGTAGTGAACTCTTTTAGTGTAGTGAACTCTTTTAGTGTAGTGAACTCTTTTAGTGTAGTGAACTCTTTTAGTGTAGTGAACTCTTTTAGTGTAGTGAACTCTTTTAGTGAACTCTTTTAGTGTAGTGAACTCTTTTAGTGTAGTGAACTCTTTTAGTGTAGTGAACTCTTGTAGTGTAGTGAATTGTACAATAAAAATGTTGTCTTTTTTTAATTCTCTCAAAAAAATGATGAGTAGTCACAAGATTTACTGAGATTGCATATGAAAGAGGTCAATTTAAGTTAGTGTCAAATATTTAGAATGTTTAGAAAATTGTTTTGATCTGAAATGGCCATATTTTCACTAATAGGTTGTTAGCTGCTGGTAACAGTTTAAACACAGTATAGGTTGTTAGCTGCTGGTAACAGTTTAAACACAGTATAGGTTGTGTTGGAACAGGCCAGATGACAGTCATTACACAGCCAGCTTAGCCCCACAGACAGACGGAACAGGCCAGATGACAGTCATTACACAGCCAGCTTAGCCCCACAGACAGACGGAACAGGACAGATGACAGTCATTACACAGCCAGCTTAGCCCCACAGACAGACGGAACAGGCCAGCAGTTAAATGAAACAGACACTACTGTGTTGGATGAGCTTGTTCAGTCGTTGGTGATCATTCACTATTGTAGGTTTACCTCGCATTACACCGGCCATTATGGCTGTGACTTCACACAGCGACGGGCTTCGTAATGAGGTACGGGGTTCGTAATGAGGTACGGGCTTCGTAATGAGGTACGGGCTTCGTAATGAGGTACGGGCTTCGTAATGAGGTACGGGCTTCGTAATGAGGTACGGGCTTCGTAATGAGGTACGGGCTTCGTAATGAGGTACGAGCTTCGTAATGAGGTACGGGCTTCGTAATGAGGTACGGGCTTCGTAATGAGGTACGGGCTTCGTAATGAGGTACGGGCTTCGTAATGAGGTACGGGCTTCGTAATGAGGTACGGGCTTCGTAATGAGGTATGGGCTTCGTAATGAGGTACGGGCTTCGTAATGAGGTACGGGCTTTGTAATGAGGTACGGGCTTCGTAATGAGGTACGAGTCCCAAATGGCAACTAAACTACTGGATTATTAGTGTGTATTTCATCCCTTTTAGCGTAGTGAACTCTTGTAGTGAACTCTTGTAGTGAACTCTTGTAGTGAACTCTTTTAGCGTAGTGAACTCTTTTAGTGAACTCTTTTAATGTAGTGAACTCTTTTAGTGTAGTGAACTCTTTTAGTGTAGTGAACTCTTTTAGTGAACTCTTTTAGTGTAGTGAACTCTTTTAGTGAACTCTTTTAGTGTAGTGAACTCTTTTAGTGTAGTGAACTCTTTTAGTGTAGTGAACTCTTTTAGTGTAGTGAACTCTTTTAGTGTAGTGAACTCTTTTAGTGTAGTGAACTCTTTTAGTGTAGTGAACTCTTTTAGTGTAGTGAACTCTTTTAGTGTAGTGAACTCTTTTAGTGTAGTGAACTCTTTTAGTGTAGTGAACTCTTGTAGTGTAGTGAACTCTTTTAGTGTAGTGAACTCTTTTAGTGTAGTGAACTCTTTTAGTGAACTCTTTTAGTGAACTCTTTTAGTGAACTCTTTTAGTGTAGTGAACTCTTTTAGTGTAGTGAACTCTTTTAGTGTAGTGAACTCTTTTAGTGTAGTGAACTCTTTTAGTGTAGTGAACTCTTTTAGTGAACTCTTTTAGTGAACTCTTTTAGTGTAGTGAACTCTTTTAGTGTAGTGAACTCTTTTAGTGTAGTGAACTCTTTTAGTGTAGTGAACTCTTTTAGTGTAGTGAACTCTTTTAGTGTAGTGAACTCTTTTAGTGAACTCTTTTAGTGTAGTGAACTCTTTTAGTGTAGTGAACTCTTTTAGTGTAGTGAACTCTTTTAGTGTAGTGAACTCTTTTAGTGTAGTGAACTCTTTTAGTGTAGTGAACTCTTGTAGTGTAGTGAATTGTACAATAAAAATGTTGTCTTTTTTTAATTCTCTCAAAAAAATGATGAGTAGTCACAAGATTTACTGAGATTGCATATGAAAGAGGTCAATTTAAGTTAGTGTCAAATATTTAGAATGTTTAGAAAATTGTTTTGATCTGAAATGGCCATATTTTCACTAATAGGTTGTTAGCTGCTGGTAACAGTTTAAACACAGTATAGGTTGTTAGCTGCTGGTAACAGTTTAAACACAGTATAGGTTGTTAGCTGCTGGTAACAGTTTAAACACAGTATAGGTTGTTAGCTGCTGGTAACAGTTTAAACACAGTATAGGTTGTTAGCTGCTGGTAACAGTTTAAACACAGTTTAGGTTGTTAGCTGCTGGTAACAGTTTAAACACAGTATAGGTTGTTAGCTGCTGGTACGTTTTAAACACAGTATATGTGTGTTTTAAGTAGGGCCAGATGGGCGGGGCTCTAGCCAGCTGCCTATAGGGCCAGATGGGCGGGGCTCTAGCCAGCTGCCTATAGGGCCAGATGGGCGGGGTTTGCATTTTTAAAATCATTAAAAAAAAAATATATATATATATTTTATTCTATTGGTCCTTTAAGCCAGGCAAGCTCAATCACTCACAGATGAAGTATTTGATCCCAGATCTGCTACTCAGCCTGTGCCAATCCTCTTTCTGTCCTCTTTACTGAACTCCACAGGCCCACCGGCTGGATCCTGCCAAACATTACCTCCGTCTCAAGTTCCTCATCGAAAACCAAGTCCAGTTCTACATCCCTAAACCGGAGGAGGACGTGTGTGACTTGGTACGTGTTGTGTGTGTGTGTGACTTGGTACGTGTTGTGTGTGTGTGTGACTTGGTACGTGTGGTTGTGTGTGTGTGTGACTTGGTACGTGTGTGACTTGGTACGTGTGGTTGTGTGTGTGTTTGTGCGTGTGACTTGGTACATGTGGTTGTGTGTGTGTGTGACTTGGTACGTGTGGTTGTGTGTGTGTGTGTGTGACTTGGTACGTGTGGTTGTGTGTGTGTGTGTGTGTGTGTGACTTGGTACGTGTGGTTGTGTGTGTGTGTGTGTGTGTGTGACTTGGTACGTGTGGTTGTGTGTGTGTGTGTGTTTGACTTGGTACGTGTGTGTGCGTGACTTGGTACGTGTGGTTGTGTGTGTGTGTGTGTGACTTGGTACGTGTGGTTGTGTGTGTGTGTGTGTGACTTGGTACGTGTGGTTGTGTGTGTGTGTGTGACTTGGTACGTGTTGTGTGTGACTTGGTACGTGTGGTTGTGTGTGTGTGTGTGTGTGTGTGACTTGGTACGTGTTGTGTGTGTGTGTGACTTGGTACGTGTGGTTGTGTGTGTGTGTGTGTGTGACTTGGTACGTTTCTGATTTCCTCACATATTATCTCCTGTCACAGTTTTAGCACCCAGCTGAGATACCTACTCTGATCCCCCCCCCCCCCCCACACACACACACACACACACACACACAGACACAGACGGCTTTCCGTGAGGAAAATGTGATTCCGGGCAAGTGACCAGCAGCATTTTAATTTATTGGACATTTGAGAAATGTATCAGACCCCATATTTATTTTATGTTTATTTAACCTTTTATTTAACGAGGCAAGTCAGTTAAGAACAAATTCTTATTTACACTGACTGCCTACCCTGGCCAAACCCAAACCCGGACGACGCTGGGCCAATTGAGATGCAGTGCCTTAGACCGCTGTGATACAGCCTGGAATCGAACCAGGGTCTGTAGTGACGCCTCTAGCACTGAGATGCGGTGCCTTAGACCGCTGTGATACAGCCCGGAATCGAACCAGGGTCTGTAGTGACGCCTCTAGCACTGAGATGCGGTGCCTTAGACCGCTGTGATACAGCCTGGAATCGAACCAGGGTCTGTAGTGACGCCTTAGACGGCCGTGCCACTCGGGAGCCCTCATACAGTATGCGTACGGTGCGTAACCCCATTAGGACAGGGATCATGAACTAGATTCAGCCCGCTGGACAATTGTTTTCTGGAGCGTATGGTCAGGGGACCAGAACATAATTACAAATAATATGTAGACTGCAAATTGAACAGATATAATATTTGACTAAAACGTAATAATTTCAATCCTTGCTTACATTTGTATACAATCTCTTTATTATGCGTGGGAATACTTTGGAACAGTTTTCTAAAATTTAAATCATTTGGAGCTGATTCGCTGGTGTTTTTACAATTTTTTTAATGTCATTTTTTGGGGATTAAACTTAAAATTTAACAATCACCTGCTGCCCGCCAGTTGGGGAACCATCCACGGTGCTCAGAATGACATGAATCACATTTAGATTATTGTAATTCATCTAAACATTACATGCAACTCCTGTAATGAAGCAGACAATAAAAAGTAATTTTCAAACATTAGCTGGAAAACACCATTCTAAACAGAGCTCCTGGGGAAAACACCATTCTAAACAGAACACCTGGGGAAAACACCATTCTAAACAGAGCTCCTGGGGAAACACCATTCTAGACAGAGCACCTGGGGAAACACCATTCTAAACAGAACACCTGGGGGAAACACCATTCTAAACAGAACACCTGGGGAAAAGACCATTCTAAACAGAGCTCCTGGGGAAAACACCATTCTAAACAGAGCTCCTGGGGAAAACGCCATTCTAGACAGAGCACCTGGGAAACACCATTCTAAACAGAACACCTGGGGAAAAGACCATTCTAAACAGAACACCTGGGGAAAACACCATTCTAAACAGAGCTCCTGGGGAAACACCATTCTAGACAGAGCACCTGGGGAAACACCATTCTAAATAGAACACCTGGGGGAAACACCATTCTAAACAGAACACCTGGGGAAAACACCATTCTAAACAGAGCTCCTGGGGAAAACACCATTCTAGACAGAGCACCTGGGAAACACCATTCTAAACAGAACACCTGGGGAAAAGACCATTCTAAACAGAGCTCCTGGGGAAAACACCATTCTAAACAGAGCTCCTGGGGAAAACGCCATTCTAAACAGAGCTCCTGGGGAAAACGCCATTCTAAACAGAGCTCCTGGGGAAAACGCCATTCTAAACAGAGCTCCTGGGAAAACACCATTCTAAACAGAACACCTGGGGAAAAACACCATTCTAAACAGAGCGCCTGATGCGAGCTGTTCCGTATGTGACAGAGATTAAACTCTCTTTTAGAAACTTAGAAAGAGGGGGACTATGATGAGGCAACAACTAGGATGGGTTGATAATATGACCAGGATGGGTTGATATTATGACCAGGATGGGTTGATAATATGACCAGGATGGGTTGATAATATGACCAGGATGGGTTGTTAATATGACCAGGATGGGTTGTTAATATGACCAGGATGGGTTGATAATATGACCAGGATGGGTTGTTAATATAACCAGGATGGGTTGTTAATATGACCAGGATGGGTTGATAATATGACCAGGATGGGTTGTTAATATGACCAGGATGGGTTGATAATATAACCAGGATGGGTTGTTAATATGACCAGGATGGGTTGATAATATGACCAGGATGGGTTGATAATATGACCAGGATGGGTTGATAATATGACCAGGATGGGTTGATAATATGACCAGGATGGGTTGATAATATGACCAGGATGGGTTGATAATATAACCAGGATGGGTTGATAATATGACCAGGATGGGTTGATAATATAACCAGGATGGGTTGATAATATAACCAGGATGGGTTGATAATGACTAGGATGGGTTGATAATATGACCAGGATGGGTTGATAATATGACCAGGATGGGTTGATAATATGACCAGGATGGGTTGATAATATAACCAGGATGGGTTGATAATATAACCAGGATGGGTTGATAATGACTAGGATGGGTATTTAATATGACAAGGATGTGCCTTTGGTTTCTGGACAAATGAAGAAAGTTGATATGAAAACCAATAGAACAGGCGAGGAAGTCTTTATAAAAATATTTGCCTCCACGTTTTTTATGGTGGGATTTTGGCTCCTTTGAAGCAAAGTAAGGCTCATGATATGAAGTAAACATTTTAAGGTTTCAGACATTTCAGTTTATGTTTTCCAAGTACATCGACTAAATCCTCCATTTTAATTGAAGGCGCGCTTCCATTACCAGCTGAGAATTACAAATAGTAGGCCTTTTTTAAATTGTGGCCATCAAAACGTTTTTAACACGCGATTGAATTTAGAAATTGTTGCAAACTTAGTTATGCAAATGAACCTATAGACTGATAAACAAACCCGGTCAAATGTATTTCCATCAATGAATCAAACGATCCGGACATTTGGCTGCCACCACATTATTTTAATACTGGTTATCGGATATATATATATAAGGGTTAGGGTTATATATATACACACACACACCACACACACACACACACACACACACACACACACACACACACACACACACACACACACACACCTAGGCTTATACATACTTTCTCCCTACTTGTTGTTGCATTTGTGAGGAGTCACTAGATGTAGAGAGAGAGGGGTAACTCCCCAGTGATAGAGAGAGGGGTAACTCCCCAGTGATAGAGAGAGGGGTAACTCCCCAGTGATAGAGAGAGGGGTAACTCCCCAGTGATATATAGAGAGAGGGGTAACTCCCCAGTGATATATAGAGAGAGGGGTAACTCCCCAGTGATATATAGAGAGAGGGGTAACTCCCCAGTGATATATAGAGAGAGGGGTAACTCCCCAGTGATATATAGAGAGAGGGGTAACTCCCCAGTGATATATAGAGAGAGGGGTAACTCCCCAGTGATATAGAGAGAGAGAGGGGTAACTCCCCAGTGATATAGAGAGAGAGAGGGGTAACTCCCCAGTGATATAGAGAGAGAGAGGGGTAACTCCCCAGTGATATAGAGAGAGAGAGGGGTAACTCCCCAGTGATAGAGGGGTAACTCCCCAGTGATAGAGAGAGGGGTAACTCCCCAGTGATAGAGAGAGGGGTAACTCCCCAGTGATATAGAGAGAGAGAGGGGTAACTCCCCAGTGATATAGAGAGAGAGAGGGGTAACTCCCCAGTGATATAGAGAGAGAGAGGGGTAACTCCCCAGTGATAGAGGGGTAACTCCCCAGTGATAGAGGGGTAACTCCCCAGTGATAGAGGGGTAACTCCCCAGTGATAGAGGGGTAACTCCCCAGTGATAGAGGGGTAACTCCCCAGTGATAGAGGGGTAACTCCCCAGTGATAGAGGGGTAACTCCCCAGTGATAGAGGGGTAACTCCCCAGTGATAGAAGGGTAACTCCCCAGTGATAGATAGAGAGAGGGTTAACTCCCCAGTGATAGAGGGGTAACTCCCCAGTGATAGAGGGGTAACTCCCCAGTGATAGAGGGGTAACTCCCCAGTGATAGAGGGGTAACTCCCCAGTGATAGAGGGGTAACTCCCCAGTGATAGAGGGGTAACTCCCCAGTGATAGAGGGGTAACTCCCCAGTGATAGAGGGGTAACTCCCCAGTGATAGAGGGGTAACTCCCCAGTGATAGAGGGGTAACTCCCCAGTGATAGAGGGGTAACTCCCCAGTGATAGAGGGGTAACTCCCCAGTGATAGAAGGGTAACTCCCCAGTGATAGATAGAGAGAGGGGTAACTCCCCAGTGATAGAGAGAGAGAGGGTTAACTCCCCAGTCATAGAGAGAGAGAGAGAGAGAGAGAGAGGGGTAACTCCCCAGTGATAGATAGAGAGAGGGGTAACTCCCCAGTGATAGAGAGAGAGAGGGTTAACTCCCCAGTCATAGAGAGAGAGAGAGAGAGAGAGAGAGGGGTAACTCCCCAGTCATAGAGAGAGAGAGAGAGGGGTAACTCCCCAGTCATAGAGAGAGAGAGAGAGAGGGGTAACTCCCCAGTCATAGAGAGAGAGGGGTAACTCCCCGGGACACCCCCACAGACTCGGTATATCTTTATTAAGTGTATACAAATGATTGAGATACACACATTAATTCCGTTCTGTCTGACAGTATGGGAGCCACGCACACATGCATTTACATATACATGAATTAGACTCCCTCCTCGTATTTCATTCCTGCTGTTTTGTGTAATAAAACATTAATGTTCCTTCCATCTCTCTCTCTCTCTCCATCTTTCCTTCCTTCTCTCTCTTCATCTCTCTCTCGTTCTCTCTTCATCGCTCTCTCGTTCTCTCTTCATCGCTCTCTCGTTCTCTCTTCTCTCCACAGCTTTATAAAGAGATAGAGCTGGGCTCCAAAATAACCAAAGTCATCCAGTTCAACAGGGATGAGTCCTGTATGATTGGTTACGGTAAGGATGAGTCCTGTATGATTCGTTACAGTAAGGATGAGTCCTGTATGATTGGTTACGGTAAGGATGAGTCCTGTATGATTGGTTACGGTAAGGATGAGTCCTGTATGATTCGTTACAGTAAGGATGAGTCCTGGATGATTGGTTACGGTAAGGATGAGTCCTGGATGATTGGTTACGGTAAGGATGAGTCCTGTATGATTGGTTACGGTAAGGATGAGTCCTGTATGATTGGTTACGGTAGGGATGAGTCCTGTATGATTGGTTACGGTACGGATGAGTCCTGGATGATTGGTTATGGTACGGATGAGTCCTGGATGATTGTTACGGTAAGGATGAGTCCTGGATGATTGGTTACGGTAAGGATGAGTCCTGTATGATTGGTTATGGTAAAGATGAGTCCTGTATGATTGGTGACGGTAAGGATGAGTCCTGTATGATTGGTTACGGTAAGGATGAGTCCTGTATGATTGGCTACAGTAAGGATGAGTCCTGTGTGATTGGTTACGGTAAGGATGAGTCCTGTATGATTGGTGATGGTACGGATGAGTCCTGTGTGATTGGTGATGGTACGGATGAGTCCTGTGTGATAAATGACGGTACGGATGAGTCCTGTATGATTGGTGACGGTACGGATGAGTCCTGTATGATTGGTGACGGTACGGATGAGTCCTGTATGATTGGTGACGGTACGGATGAGTCCTGTATGATTGGTGACGGTACGGGTGAGTCCTGTATGATTGGTGACGGTACGGGTGAGTCCTGTATGATTGGTGACGGTACGGATGAGTCCTGTATGATTGGTGACGGTACGGATGAGTCCTGTATGATTGGTGACGGTACGGATGAGTCCTGTATGATTGGTGACGGTACGGATGAGTCCTGTATGATTGGTGACGGTACGGATGAGTCCTGTATGATTGGTGACGGTACGGATGAGTCCTGTATGATTAGTGACGGTAAGGTTGAGTCCTATATGATAAATGACGGTACGGATGAGTCCTGTATGATTGGTGACGGTACGGATGAGTCCTGTATGATTGGTGACGGTAAGGATGAGTCCTGTATGATTGGTTACGGTAAGGATGAGTCCTGTATGATTGGTTACTTCTATTTTGAAGAAACATTCAAATGAAAGAGCTGGACAAGATGGCGGACTGAACACAACAGTGTAGATCACCTCAATATAAAAACATAATATTCAACATCGGTAAGTCAGACTAAATATTAGCATTTCACAAACTGGTGAAACAAAAAACTAATCATAAGACTAGAGAAATGTATCGACAAATATTACAAAAACAAGTAACAGCCAAACATGACGGAGAGTAAGACAGGGGAACCAATCTCATCATGACAGAGAGTAAGACAGGAGAACCAATCTCAACATGACAGAGAGTAAGACAGGGGAACCAATCTCATCATGACGGAGAGTAAGACAGGGGAACCAATCTCAACATGACGGAGAGTAAGACAGGGGAACCAATCTCATCATGACGGAGAGTAAGACAGGGGAACCAATCTCAACATGACGGAGAGTAAGACAGGGAAACCAATCTCAACATGACGGAGAGTAAGACAGGGGAACCAATCTCAACATGACGGAGAGTAAGACAGGGGAACCAATCTCAACATGACGGAGAGTAAAACAGGGGAACCAATCTCAACATGACGGAGAGTAAGACAGGGGAACCGATCTCAACATGACGGAGAGTAAGACAGGGGAACCGATCTCAACATGACGGAGAGTAAGACAGGGGAACCGATCTCATCATGAAGGAGAGTAAGACAGGGGAACCAATCTCAACATGACGGAGAGTAAGACAGGGGAACCGATCTCAACATGACGGAGAGTAAGACAGGGGAACCGATCTCATCATGAAGGAGAGTAAGACAGGGGAACCAATCTCAACATGACGGAGAGTAAGACAGGGGAACCAATCTCATCATGACGGAGAGTAAGACAGGGGAACCAATCTCATCATGACGGAGAGTAAGACAGGGAAACCAATCTCAACATGACGGAGAGTAAGACAGGGGAACCAATCTCAACATGACGAAGAGTAAGACAGGGGAACCAATCTCATCATGACGGAGAGTAAGACAGGGGAACCAATCTCATCATGACAGAGAGTAAGACAGGGAAACCAATCTCAACATGACGGAGAGTAAGACAGGGAAACCAATCTCAACATGACGGAGAGTAAGACAGGGGAACCAATCTCAACATGACGGAGAGTAAGACAGGGGAACCAATCTCAACATGACGGAGAGTAAGACAGGGGAACCAATCTCAACATGACGGAGAGTAAGACAGGGGAACCAATCTCAACATGACGGAGAGTAAGACAGGGGAACCAATCTCAACATGACGGAGAGTAAGACAGGGAAACCAATCTCAACATGACGGAGAGTAAGACAGGGGAACCAGTCTCAACATGACGGAGAGTAAGACAGGGGAACCGATTTCAACATGACGGAGAGTAAGACAGGGGAACCGATTTCAACATGACAGAGAGTAAGACAGGGGAACCGATTTCAACATGACGGAGAGTAAGAAAGGGGAACCAATCTCCGCTTGACAGAGAGTAAAATCTCAAACGAAGACGTGACTCTTCTACAGACACACAGATGATTTAATCTTTTCACCAGCGGGAATGGTAAAGGTCAAAACCGATCTGTTAAAATCAATAAATGACAAACTGGGCCTACTTGAACTAGTCAGTGAGGATATAATGGAGTTGAAGGCCTCGATGAGTGACAAAAAAGCTGTGACATTGGAGAAAGAGACAAGCATAAAGGAACAGTCAATAAGATTGAAACCGAAGTTAACGAACTTAAAAAGGAGAACATCGTTCTGAGAGAAGCCTTACTGGACATACAGACTAGATCCATGAGAGAGAATCTGCTACTTACAGGTATCCAAGAGAAAGAAGGAGAAGTTCCTGAATCTGTAGTTAGAGAGTTCCTCCTTACAGCACTTCAGATCCCACACGAAGCTATCGACAAAATCCAACTCGAACGTGTACACGGACAGAGAGAGGTATGAACGCCCAATCGTTGCCAAATTTGCTTTCTTTAAAGATAAAATAATGGTTAAAAGCCTGGGTAAAAGACCTGCTGGCATGAAAATAGGCATGAATGATCAGTTCCCGAAGGAAATTACAGAACGCCGCAAAGTTCTGTATCCAATCTTCAAGGAAAATAGATTGAAAGGGAAACGCGTAGCTCTCGTAGTTGATAAACTGTATATTGATAACCAATTGTTCAGGGACACAGAGACTACTCCATGGCTATTCTAAATATTACAAAGTTCTCATAGAGGTGGCGGATAATGGAACACCCGATGTTAGCCATGGTGGGGGTTGGATAATGGAACACCCGATGCTAGCCATGGTGGGGGTTGGATAATGGAACACCCGATGTTAGCCATGGTGGGGGTTGGATAATGGAACACCCGATGCTAGCCATGGTGGGGGTTGGATAATGGAACACCCGATGTTAGCCATGGTGGGGGTTGGATAATGGAACACCCGATGTTAGCCATGGTGGGGGTTGGATAATGGAACACCCGATGCTAGCCATGGTGGGGGTTGGATAATGGAACACCCGATGTTAGCCATGGTGGGGGTTGGAGAATGGAATACCCGATGCTAGCCATGGTGGGGGTTGGATAATGGAACACCCGATGTTAGCCATGGTGGGGGTTGGATAATGGAACACCCGATGCTAGCCATGGTGGGGGTTGAATAATGGAACACCCGATGTTAGCCATGGTGGGGGTTGGATAATGGAACACCCGATGCTAGCCATGGTGGGGGTTGGATAATGGAACACCCGATGTTAGCCATGGTGGGGGTTGGATAATGGAACACCCGATGTTAGCCATGGTGGGGGTTGGATAATGGAACACCCGATGTTAGCCATGGTGGGGGTTGTAATAATGGAACACCAGATACTAGCCATGGTGGGGGTTGAATAATGGAACACCAGATACTAGCCATGGTGGGGGTTGGATAATGGAACACCCGATGTTAGCCATGGTGGGGGTTGGATAATGGAACACCCGATACTAGCCATGGTGGGGGTTGGATAATGGAACACCAGATACTAGCCATGGTGGGGGTTGTAATAATGGAACACCAGATACTAGCCATGGTGGGGGTTGAATAATGGAACACCAGATACTAGCTATGGTGGGGGTTGAATAATGGAACACCCGATACTAGCCATGGTGGGGGTTGAATAATGGAACACCCGATACTAGCCATGGTGGGGGTTGAATAATTGAACACCAGATACTAGCCATGGTGGGGGTTGAATAATGGAACACCAGATACTAGCCATGGTGGGGGTTGAATAATGGAACACCAGATACTAGCCATGGTGGGGGTTGAATAATACCCCCAAAAATAGAAAGAAAAGCAATCTTGAAATATAACGAATTGGAACACAAAAGCCCTAATTCAACATGGCAGAGATAAATACACAGCAGACTGAAGGCTCAGTATGTGTGGATGTATTGAGATGGATGTGTGTGTTTTCTGGTGTTTGGGAAAGTGTGGCGTTAAGTGAGTGAGAAAGGAAACGGTTACATATCCCAGAACCAATGTATGTCTGTGAGCAGGGGTTGTGAGAGAGCTTTCAATGTTGTGCAGATGAGGGTTATACATTTTATAAAGAATTATACATCTTATTGATTTATTGTCCTTTCATGATGGAACGGTCCACAACCCTTTACCCTAGACACCCACCTGAATGACCCAGACTCTAAAGAGAAGTCCCTGCTGTTAGCTGCCTGTATGCAGCCAAAATGCATACAGGCCCTTGTGGCACAAAATTATCAAAAGGTCTGACTGCACAGAGATGCTTGGGAATAGGGTCACAACGGGGGACCACGTGTGGGTGTTTCAGGGGAAGAGGGTGGATCTGATCTCCATCACCTAGGACGTGACAATGGTTAATCAAACCTCCCCATTTCTGCCCATTTCTTTGCTCCGTTTTGCAGGCTTTCTCATACAGCTGCAACTGTATATGCATTTGTAAATCAAGACCTTTCTTGAGTTGGGCTCTGGGATGGTGCTTGCCAAAATATTTTTTTTGTAATAGCGAGACTGATGAGATGTAAAAATCCTTTACATAGACTGCCTACATTACTACAAATATTAATAGCTAATTATGGAAAATAAGATTAACAGGAAATTAAAATTGTTAATAGCTATATATAATACAAATCGAGGTGAGGGTGATGGAAATGCATTTGGCTGTTGATCTACCTCTGTTCTGTGGGTGGCACTGTGTGCTCTTTTCCAAAGGATGGGTCCCGGTCTCTCCGGGGCCATGGGATCCGGGGGGGTCGGGGGTGGTCTGCTTCTGTTCTGTGGGTGGCACTGGGTGCTCTTTCCAAGGATGGGTCCCGGTCTCTCCGGGGCCATGGGATCCGGGGGGGTCGGGGGTGGTCTGCTTCTGTTCTGTGGGTGGCACTGGGTGCTCTTTCCAAGGATGGGTCCTGGTCTCTCCGGGGCCATGGGATCCGGGGGGGTCGGGGGTGGTCTGCTTCTGTTCTGTGGGTGGCACTGGGTGCTCTTTCCAAGGATGGGTCCCAGTCTCTCCGGGGCCATGGGATCCGGGGGTGGTCTGCCGGTCATTGGGATGACAACCCAACTCGGGATGAGGGGTTTTAACGGGTGGAATAGTGGGGACCAATTGGAGGTTTACTTAGTAGCAATGCAAATATCATGGTACAGCTATATAGACACTCAATCATCATGTTACTTTTTAATGGTACGTTTACAAACATATATTATGATAAATAGAATTGTAACTTGTCTCATTATGGTAAATGGTGAAATGATTATAGCCAGATATAATTGTAATGGCTTAGCCGGTAATAAGAAAAGACGATCAGTATTTACCTGGCTAAAAGAGAAGGAATATAATATCTATTGTTTACAGGAAACTCATTCAACAATTTTAGATGCCGTTTTTTGGAAAAAGGACTTGGGGGGCCAAATATATTCCTCCCATGGGCAAAGAAATTCAAAAGGAGTGATGAAATTAATTAACAGTTTGCCCATCTTAATCTTTTCTTTTTATTGGCCAGTCTGAGATATGGCTTTTTCTTTGCAACTCACTGCCTAGAAGGCCAGCATCCCGGAGTCGCCTCTTCACTGTTGACGTTGAGACTGGTGATTTGCGGGTACTATTTAATGAAGATGCCAGTTGAGGACTTGTGAGGCGTCTGTTTCTTAAACTAGACACTCTAATGTACTTGTCCTCTTGCTCAGTTGTGCACCGGAGCCTCCCACTCCTCTTTCTATTCTGGTTAGAGCCAGTTTGCGCTGTTCTGTGAAGGGAGCGTTGTACAAGATCTTCAGTTTCTTGGCAATTTCTCGCATGGAATAGCCTTCATTTCTCAGAACAAGAATAGAATGACGAGTTTCAGAAGAAAGTTATTTGTTTCTGGCCATTTTGAGCAGGTAATCGAACCCACAAATGCTGATGCTCCAGATACTCAACTAGTCTAAAGAAGGCCAGTTTTATTGCTTCTTTAATCAGAACAACAGTTTTCAGCTGTGCTAAAGTAATTGCAAAAGCGTTTTCTAATGATCAATTAGCCTTTTAAAATGATACATTTGGATTAGCTAACACAACGTGCCATTAGAACACAGGAGTGATGGTTGCTGATAATGGGCCTCTGTACGCTTATGTAGATATTCCATAAAAAATCTGCCATTTCCAGCTACAATAGTCATTTACAACATTAACTATGTCTACACTGTATTTCTGATAATTTTGATGTTATTTTAATGGATTAAAAAAAAAACTTTTCTTTCAAAAACAAGGACAATTCTTAGTGGCCCCAAACTTTTGAACAGTAATGTATATTACTCTTACTGAATTTCCACTTGGGCGAGGATATTGGAAATGTAATCAAAGCCTATTGGATGATAACTTGTTTATAACTACGACAGAAGAATTTATATCTGACTTTATCCGACATAACATAGGTACAGCAGATCCCCTTATTGTATGGGACACTTTTAAATGTGCCTTTAGAGGCCATGCAATTCAGTACTCATTTATTAAACAAAAGCAATTTTGGTCAAAAGAATCCATATTAACTAAGGAAATTGAAGGACTAACAGTACAGACAGATAGCAATACAAACTGTACCATAGAGGCACAGAGTAAGTTAGAGGAAAAACAAAAAAATATAGAGACTTATTCAAGGAAGATCCCGTGTGGGAAACCTCCAGGGACGGATGGCATATCAGTGGAAGTACACCAAACTTTTTTTTTATATACTCAGAGGACCATTATTAGCATGTTTTAACCACTCCTATATAAACGGTAGATTATCGGACAGGCAACAAGAAGGTTTGATTTCATTATTACTGAAACAGGACCCAAGTGGTAAATATAAAGATCCAGTCCATAAAAATAATTGAGGGCCTCTGACACTTCAGTGTTGTGATGCAAAAATTCTAGCTAAATGCTAAGCGCATAGAATTAAAAATGTTTTGTCAGATATTAATCAGACCGGTTTTTTACATGGACGATACATTGGAGATAATATAAGACAAGTACTGGAAACAATAGAACACTATGAAATATCGTGGTAACCAGGCCTGGTTTTCATAGCCAACTTTGAAAAGGCTTTTGATAAATTATGACTGGATTTTATATATAAATGCCTGGAATATTATAATTTTCGGAGAATCTCTTATACAATGGGTTAAAGTTATGTATAATAACCCTATGTGTAAAATAGTAAATAATGGCTCCTTCTCAGAAAGTATTAAACTGTCAAGAGGAGTAAAACAAGGTTGTCCACTATCGGCATATCTATTTATTATGGCCATCGAAATGTTAGCTGTTAAAATCAGATCCAACAATAATATCAAGGTCCTAGAAATCCAGGGCTTAAAAACAAAGGTGTCATTGTACGCTGATGATTCATGTTTTCTTTTAAACCACAATTAGAATCCCTCCACAGCCTCATAGAGGATCTAGATACTTGTAGAATTAGAATCCCTCCACGGCCTCATAGAGGATCTAGATACTTTTAGAATTAGAATCCCTCCACGGCCTCATAGAGGATCTAGATACTTTTAGAATTAGAATCCCTCCACAGCCTCATAGAGGATCTAGATACTTTTAGAATTAGAATCCCTCCACAGCTTCATAGAGGATCTAGATAATTTTAGAATTAGAATCCCTCCACAGCCTCATAAAGGATCTAGATACTTTTTCTAACTTCTCTGGATTAAAACCAAATTATGATAAGTAATATATTACGTATTGCATCACAAAAAAATACAACTTTTACATTACCGTGTAGTTTACCAATAAAATTGTCTGACGGGGATGTTAACATAATCGGTGTACATATCCCGGAAGAAAGAAATGATCTCACTCCAATACATTTTAATAGAAAGTTAGCAAAAATAGATAAGATCTTGCTACCATGGAAAGGAAAATACCTGTCTATTTGTGGAAAAATCACCCTGATTAACTCTTTAGTCATATCCTTGTTTATCTATTTGCTTATGGTTTTGCCTACACCTAGCGACCTGCTTTTTAAATTATATGAGCAAAAAATATTCAATTATATTTGGAATGGCAAGCCAAAGAAAATTAAAAGGGCCTATTCATATAATGAATATGAATTCGGAGGGCAGAAATGATGAAATATTAAAGCATTTGTAACGTGCGTTCTCCTCCTCGTCTGAGGAGGAGCAAGGATCGGACCAATATGCAGCGAGGTATGAAGACATAATGATTTATTTAAATAATAATAACGAAGACGAAAAACACTTAATAAACTACAAAACAACAAACGACGTAAACAGACCTGAACTTGAGAACATACAACAATGAACGCACGAACAGGGAAGAACGAACGAAACGAAACGAAACAGTCCCGTGTGGCATAAACACTAACACAGGAACAATCACCCACAAACAAACAGTGTGAACAGCCTACCTTAATATGGTTCTCAATCAGAGGAAACGTAAAACACCTGCCCCTGATTGAGAACCATATCAGGCTAATAGAAAAGAACCCAACATAGAAACACATAAACTAGAATGCCCACCCAGCTCACGTCCTGACCATACTAAACAAAGACAAAATGAAGGAAATAAGGTCAGGAACGTGACAGCATTAGACCGCTCACTAAAGGCATCAGTCATACAGAAGTTATACTTAAATCCAAAATGGTCTCTAGTAAATTGATAAGAATGTCTCACCCCATGTTCAAGAAGGGCCTTTTTCACTTTATTCAGATTATAACAGCTCACTTTCGGTTATTTGAAAACAAAATCATCTCCAAAATATCTTCTTTTTAAAATATTATTTTTAAACAAGACATAGAAAGTTGGTTGCAATTTCAGTTTAATCCACCTGAAAAGACAGAACAAATAAAACAACAAATATTGTGGTTAAACTCAAATATACTAATGGTAAAAAAAAACGTTATTTTTTTTAGTAGTTTCATTTAAGTGCCATGTAGATTGCTAAATAGTTGGGGAGAGATTTTCGATGTACCGATTCCATGACACATGTTTTATGAACTGATACACAAAACAACGCTGGATTCAAAACTTACAATTTTTCAATTTAAATTATTTTTGCAAAATTCTTGCAACCAGTAGGATTTTATATATATGGGGGATACAATCTTCCCAGCTCTGCAGATTTTGCTGTGAGGAGGCAGAGTCATTAGATCATTTATTTTGGTACTGTCCATATGTAGCTCGTTTTTGATCACAGGTCCAGGAATGGCTGAAGAATTGAAACATTTGCCTAGAACTAACGCTACAGATAGCAATACTGGGTGATTTGAAAAGTCATAGTCAATCGATCAATAATATAATTCTTTTAGCAAAAATTTTTATCTTTAATTTACAATCTGCAGAAACTATGAGAATAGAAATGTTCAGTACTTTTGTGAAACAAATAGAAATCCAAAATGGATGGTGTTAAGAGATAGATGGGAGGGGTTGAATGGAGCTGAAGGGTGGGACTAATAACAACAAGATAACCAATGTAAAACATACGGGGTCTGTAAAAATGTATATAGGTTCAGAAATGTTGTGAAATAGCACAGTTACAAATAGAAATCAAACTGGATGGATATCAGAAATAGAGGAAGGACTAAAAACAAACAAAATATAACTATTGTAAAATAGATTGTGTCTGTAAAATGTGTATAAGATGTATAAGCCGGAAGTAGAAGCCTATATATTTACCCCAGAAATGGATGGAGGATTGGAAATGATGCAGACAATTACATTGATGGAGGCAACAATCTATCTGCAAAATATTAAAGCTGATCCCCCCCTAGAAAAAAAGGGATGAGTCCTGTATGATTGGTGACGGTACGGATGAGTCCTGTATGATTGGTGACGGTAAGGATGAGTCCTGTATGATTGGTGACGGTACGGATGAGTCCTGTATGATTGGTGACGATACGGATGAGTCCTGTATGATTGGTGACGGTACGGATGAGTCCTGTATGATTGGTGACGGTACGGATGAGTCCTGTATGATTGGTGACGGTACGGATGAGTCCTGTATGATTGGTGACGGTACGGATGAGTCCTGTATGATTGGTGACGGTACGGATGAGTCCTGTATGATTGGTGACGGTAAGGATGAGTCCTGTATGATTGGTGACGGTAAGGATGAGTCCTGGATCCTATGAATCTCATTCTCACAGTTTCATCATCTGTTATAATTGCAATGCCAGTGTGTTCATCCCAAATGGATTCCTGTTATTTATATAGTGCTCTACTTTTGACTTTGAGCCCTGGTTAAAAGCGGTGCACTTCACTATAAAGGGATTAGGGTGGCATTTGGGACGCAACCCATTTCATATATGTCCACATTCACAGATCATTTAACATGCTAAGAATGCAATTCTGAAGCGACTTCCCTTTCAATTACAATCATGTTGTAGTATACAGTGTGTAAATGTCCACCAGTGAGAGAATATTTCCACTAGCAGATGTGTTGTCATGTATTCTGTTATTGATTTCTAGTCACGTCTCAGATTACTTGTATTTGTTGGACTGATCCCTGTCGGTGATTTGGTGATGTGCGTTGAGTAATGAATTGATTCTCTCTCCTCTTATCCCCCTCTCTCTCCTCTCATTCCCCTCCTCCGTCTCTCCTCTCATTCCCCTCCTCCGTCTCTCTTCCTCCCCCTCCTCCCCCTCTCATCTCTGCCCCCCTCTCCTCTCCCTCCGTCTTTCCTCTCCCTCCGTCTTTCCTCTCCCTTCTCCGTCTCTCCTCTCCCATCGTCTCTCCTCTCCCGCCGTCTCTCCTCTCCCTCCGTCTCTCCTCTCCCTCCGTCTTTCCCTCCTCCGTCTGTCCTCTCCCTCGTCTCTCCCTCCTCCGTCTCTCCCTCCTCCGTCTCTCCCTCCTCCGTCTCTCCCTCCTCCGTCTCTCCCTCCTCCGTCTCTCCCTCCTCCGTCTCTCCTCTCCCTCCTCCGTCTCTCCCTCCTCCGTCTCTCCTCTCCCTCTGTCTCTCCTCTCCCTCCGTCTCTCCCTCCTCCGTCTCTCCCTCCTCCGTCTCTCCTCTCCCTCCGTCTCTCTCTCCCTCCCTCCGTCTCTCTCTCCCTCCCTCCTTCCGTCTCTCTCTCCCTCCCTCCGTCTCTCCTCTCCCTCCGTCTCTCTCTCCCTCCCTCCGTCTCTCCTCTCCCTCCGTCTCTCTCTCCCTCCCTCCGTCTCTCCTCTCCCTCCGTCTCTCTCTCCCTCCCTCCGTCTCTCTCTCCCTCCCTCCGTCTCTCCTCTCCCTCCGTCTCTCTCTCCCTCCTCCGTCTCTCTCTCCCTCCTCCGTCTCTCTCTCCCTCCTCCGTCTCTCTCTCCCTCCTCCGTCTCCCTCCATCTCTCCCTCCTCCGTCTCTCCCTCCATCTCTCCCTCCTCCGTCTCTCCCTCCTCCGTCTCTCCCTCCTCCGTCTCTCCCTCCTCCGTCTCTCCCTCCTCCGTCTCTCCCTCCGTCTCTCTCTCTCCCTCCTCCGTCTCTCTCTCCCTCCTCCGTCTCTCTCTCCCTCCTCCGTCTCTCTCTCCCTCCTCCGTCTCTCTCTCCCTCCTCCGTCTTTCCCTCCTCCGTCTCTCCCTCCTCCGTCTCTCCCTCCTCCGTCTCTCCCTCCTCCGTCTCTCCCTCCTCCGTCTCTCCCTCCTCCGTCTCTCCCTCCTCCGTCTCTCCTCTCCCTCCTCCGTCTCTCCTCTCCCTCCTCCTCTCTCCCTCCTCCGTCTCTCCTCTCCCTCCTCCTCTCCTCTCCCTCCTCCATCTCTCCCTCCTCCGTCTCTCCCTCCTCCGTCTCTCCCTCCTCCGTCTCTCCTCTCCCTCCTCCGTCTCTCCCTCCTCCGTCTCTCCTCTCCCTCCTCCTCTCCCCTCCCTCCTCCGTCTCTCCCTCCTCCGTCTCTCCCTCTTCCGTCTCTCCCTCTTCCGTCTCTCCCTCTTCCGTCTCTCCCTCCTCCGTCTCTCCTCTCCCTCCTCTCCCTCTTCCGTCTCTCCCTCCTCCGTCTCTCCCTCCTCCGTCTCTCCTCTCCCTCCTCCGTCTCTCCTCTCCCTCCTCCGTCTCTCCTCTCCCTCCTCCGTCTCTCCCTCCTCCGTCTCTCCCTCCTCCGTCTCTCCTCTCCCTCCTCCGTCTCTCCCTCCTCCGTCTCTCCCTCCTCCGTCTCTCCTCTCCCTCCTCCGTCTCTCCCCTCCTCCAGGGTTCTCCATCTCAGTGGTGGAGGAGGATTCAGTGCAGCAGCTCTACATTACTGATGTGAAGGCGGGAGGATTAGCCTTCGCTAAAGGTTCCGTACCACACACACCATCTCACTTCAGATGACTTTCCTTCAAACACACATACTCCATCTATAGTGGGAAGATACCATATGATTAGAGATGGACCAGAACCAGACGGAGAGGGCAGGTAGTGGGGAGATGGACCAGAACCAGATGGAGAGGGCAGGTAGTGGGGAGATGGACCAGACAGAGAGGGCAGGTAGTGGGGAGATGGACCAGAACCAGACAGAGAGGGCAGGTAGTGGGGAGATGGACCAGAACCAGACAGAGAGGGCAGGTAGTGGGGAGATGGACCAGAACCAGACAGAGAGGGCAGGTAGTGGGGAGATGGACCAGAACCAGACAGAGAGGGCAGGTAGTGGGGAGATGGACCAGAACCAGACAGAGAGGACAGGTAGTGGGGAGATGGACCAGAACCAGACAGAGAGGACAGGTAGTGGGGAGATGGACCAGAACCAGACAGAGAGGGCAGGTAGTGGGGAGATGGACCAGAACCAGACAGAGAGGACAGGTAGTGGGGAGATGGACCAGAACCAGACAGAGAGGACAGGTAGTGGGGAGATGGACCAGAACCAGACAGAGAGGGCAGGTAGTGGGGAGATGGACCAGAACCAGGCAGAGAGGACAGGTAGTGGGGAGATGGACCAGAACCAGACAGAGAGGGCAGGTAGTGGGGAGATGGACCAGAACCAGACAGAGAGGACAGGTAGTGGGGAGATGGACCAGAACCAGACAGAGAGGGCAGGTAGTGGGGAGATGGACCAGAACCAGACAGAGAGGGCAGGTAGTGGGGAGATGGACCAGAACCAGACAGAGAGGACAGGTAGTGGGGAGATGGACCAGAACCAGACAGAGAGGACAGGTAGTGGGGAGATGGACCAGAACCAGACAGAGAGGACAGGTAGTGGGGAGATGGACCAGAACCAGACAGAGAGGACAGGTAGTGGGATGATAACATATGATTGGTTTCATCATCAGCCATCTCAATACAAACCACTAAAAAGAGGGAGGCTGTACAATCAACGCTGATATAATTACAGCTGATGAGCCATTCATAACACTGTGTGTGTGTGTGTGTGTGTGTGTGTGTGTGTGTGTGTGTGTGTGTGTGTGTGTGTGTGTGTGTGTGTGTGTGTGTGTGTGTGTGTGTGTGTGTGTGTGTGTGTGTGTGTGTGTGTGTGTGTGTGTGTGTGTGTGTGTGTGTGTGTGTGTGTGTGTGTGTGTGTGTGTGTGTGTGTGTGTGTGTGTGTGTGTGCGTGTTAGGGGAATGCTCTCTCTAGGTCAATATGGGAGTTGTGATTTATTTTTAGAATTGAAATGCATATTAATGGCTCATTTGATTAAAGGTGCAGGGGAACCAATGAAAACAGGCCGTCCGTCAGCCTCAAGTCTTCTGATTAGAATAATAACCTGACGACACACTCTGATTAAGTGTCTTTGGTCCCAAATGTACACTTATTACCTACAGTGGGGAGAACAAGTATTTGATACACTGCCGATTTTGCAGGTTTTCCTACTTACAAAGCATGTAGAGGTCTGTAATTTTTATCATAGGTACACTTCAACTGTGAGAGACGGAATCTAAAACAAAAATCCAGAAAATCACATTGTATGATTTTTAAGTAATTAATTTGCATTTTATTGCATGACATAAGTATTTGATCACCTACCAACCAGTAAGAATTCCGGCTCTCACAGACCTGTTAGTTTTTCTTTAAGAAGCCCTCCTGTTCTCCACTCATTACCTGTATTAACTGCACCTGTTTGAACTCGTTACCTGTATAAAAGACACCTGTCCACACACTCAATCAAACAGACTCCAACCTCTCCACAATGGCCAAGACCAGAGAGCTGTGTAAGGACATCAGGGATAAATTGTAGACCTGTACAAGGCTGGGATGGGCTACAGAACAATAGCCAAGCAGCTTGGTGAGAAGGCAACAACTGTTGGCACAATTATTAGAAAATGGAAGAAGTTCAAGATGACGGTCAATCACCCTCGGTCTGGGGCTCCATGCAAGATCTCACCTCGTGGGGCATCAATGATCATGAGGAATGTGAGGGATCAGCCCAGAACTACACGGAAGGACCTGGTCAATGACCTGAAGAGAGCTGGGACCACAGTCTCAAAGAAAACCATTAGTAACACACTACGCCGTCATGGATTAAAATCCTGCAGCGCACGCAAGGTCCCCCTGCTCAAGCCAACGCATGTCCAGGCCCGTCTGAAGTTTGCCAATGACCATCTGGATGATCCAGAGGAGGAATGGGAGAAGGTCATGTGGTCTGATGAGACAAAAATAGAGCTTTTTGCTCTAAACTCCACTCGCCGTGTTTGGAGGAATAGAAGGATGAGTACAACCCCAAGAACACCATCCCAACCGTGAAGCATGGAGGTGGAAACATCATTCTTTGGGGATGCTTTTCTGCAAAGGGGACAGGACGACTGCACCGTATTGAGGGGAGGATGGATGGGGCCATGTATCGCGAGATCTTGACCAACAACCTCCTTCCCTCAGTAAGAGCATTGAAGATGGGTCGTGGCTGGGTCTTCCAGCATGACAACGACCCGAAACACACAGCCAGGGCAACTAAGGAGTGGCTCCGTAAGAAGCATCTCAAGGTCCTGGAGTGGCCTAGCCAGTCTCCAGACCTGAACCCAATAGAAAATCTTTGGAGGGAGCCGAAAGTCCGTATTGCCCAGCGACAGCCCCGAAACCTGAAGGATCTGGAGAAGGTCTGTATGGAGGAGTGGGCCAAAATCCCTGCTGCAGTGTGTGCAAACCTGGTCAAGAACTACAGGAAACGTATGATCTCTGTAATTGCAAACTAAGGTTTCTGTACCAAATATTCAGTTCTGCTTTTCTGATGTATCAAATACTTATGTCATGCAATAAAATGCAAATTAATTACTTAAAAATCATACAATGTGATTTTCTGGATTTTTGTTTTAGATTCCTTCTCTCACAGTTGAAGTGTACCTATGATAAAAATTACAGACCTCTACATGCTTTGTAAGTAGGAAAACCTGCAAAATTGTCAGTGTATCAAATACTTGTTCTCCCCACTGTATATAGTGCACAGGCATCTCCCTGACATAATAATGTCTCTGTTGCATTTAACAGTGTGGCAGTGTGCCATAGGGGATCCATCCTGCAGGTTAGAGGGCGCAGCACGGTACCTCAGTAGAGGACCTTTCTCAGGTCACATAGAGAGAGAAATGGGTCACTCCTGGGGCTGAGAGAGAGAATGAATGACCTCATGGTGCCAGGAAAGAGTGGAGACTGATATTGTGTCGTATAGACCGTGTGAAACACTCCCCACTTCCACACACACACTAATATACTGTCTTGGCCCTCCAGGTCTGAATGCGGGGGATGAGATCTTGCAGCTGAATGGGAAGGACTCGTGCAGATTGAAGTTCGGGGACATGAAGGAGGCGTTCTCCCAGGCCTCTCTGTCCCTGACCGTCAACACACTGCCCTCTACGGATCGACGACAGATCTGTTACCTGCCCCCCCGACGCTCTGACGCACAGGAAAACCTCTACACAGACATCTTCTCTATGAGCCAGGGTGAGTTACTGTAGACCTCTATACAGACATCTTCTCTATGAGTCAGGGTGAGTTACAGTAGACCTCTATACTGACGTGTTCTCTGTGAACCAGGGTGAGTTACAGTAGACCTCTATACTGACGTGTTCTCTGTGAACCAGGGTGAGTTACTGGGAGGGTCCTCCCCTTCCTCCTCTGAGGAGCCTCCTCTGCTCTATACTGACGTGTTCTCTGTGAACCAGGATATGGTCGGTCTGCATCCCAAATACCTATTCCCTATTCACAGCCTACACCTTATGGGGCCCGGGTCAAAAGTAGTGTACTGACTAGGGTGCCATTTGGAATACCGGTGATATTATTATGCTAGCTGGACAGCTACGTCACCGTGGTCGGTCTGATGTGTTGTTTACGTTCTTCCTGTTCCAGAGGAGATTCTGGACAGCTACGTCACCGTGGTCGGTCTGATGTGTTGTTTACGTTCTTCCTGTTCCAGAGGAGATTCTGGACAGCTACGTCACCGTGGTCGGTCTGATGTGTTGTTTACGTTCTTCCTGTTCCAGAGGAGATTCTGGACAGCTACGTCACCGTGGTCGGTCTGATGTGTTGTTTACGTTCTTCCTGTTCCAGAGGAGATTCTGGACAGCTACGTCACCGTGGTCGGTCTGATGTGTTGTTTACGTTCTTCCTGTTCCAGAGGAGATTCTGGACAGCTACGTCACCGTGGTCGGTCTGATGTGTTGTTTACGTTCTTCCTGTTCCAGAGGAGATTCTGGACAGCTACGTCACCGTGGTCTGTCTGATGTGTTGTTTACGTTCTTCCTGTTCCAGAGGAGATTCTGGACAGCTACGTCACCGTGGTCGGTCTGATGTGTTGTTTACGTTCTTCCTGTTCCAGAGGAGATTCTGGACAGCTACGTCACCGTGGTCGGTCTGATGTGTTGTTTACGTTCTTCCTGTTCCAGAGGAGATTCTGGACAGCTACGTCACCGTGGTCGGTCTGATGTGTTGTTTACGTTCTTCCTGTTCCAGAGGAGATTCTGGACAGCTACGTCACCGTGGTCGGTCTGATGTGTTGTTTACGTTCTTCCTGTTCCAGAGGAGATTCTGGACAGCTACGTCACCGTGGTCGGTCTGATGTGTTGTTTACGTTCTTCCTGTTCCAGAGGAGATTCTGGACAGCTACGTCACCGTGGTCGGTCTGATGTGTTGTTTACGTTCTTCCTGTTCCAGAGGAGATTCTGGACAGCTACGTCACCGTGGTCGGTCTGATGTGTTGTTTACGTTCTTCCTGTTCCAGAGGAGATTCTGGACAGCTACGTCACCGTGGTCTGTCTGATGTGTTGTTTACGTTCTTCCTGTTCCAGAGGAGATTCTGGACAGCTACGTCACCGTGGTCGGTCTGATGTGTTGTTTACGTTCTTCCTGTTCCAGAGGAGATTCTGGACAGCTACGTCACCGTGGTCGGTCTGATGTGTTGTTTACGTTCTTCCTGTTCCAGAGGAGATTCTGGACAGCTACGTCACCGTGGTCTGTCTGATGTGTTGTTTACGTTCTTCCTGTTCCAGAGGAGATTCTGGACAGCTACGTCACCGTGGTCTGTCTGATGTGTTGTTTACGTTCTTCCTGTTCCAGAGGAGATTCTGGACAGCTACGTCACCGTGGTCGGTCTGATGTGTTGTTTACGTTCTTCCTGTTCCAGAGGAGATTCTGGACAGCTACGTCACCGTGGTCTGTCTGATGTGTTGTTTACGTTCTTCCTGTTCCAGAGGAGATTCTGGACAGCTACGTCACCGTGGTCGGTCTGATGTGTTGTTTACGTTCTTCCTGTTCCAGAGGAGATTCTGGACAGCTACGTCACCGTGGTCGGTCTGATGTGTTGTTTACGTTCTTCCTGTTCCAGAGGAGATTCTGGACAGCTACGTCACCGTGGTCGGTCTGATGTGTTGTTTACGTTCTTCCTGTTCCAGAGGAGATTCTGGACAGCTACGTCACCGTGGTCGGTCTGATGTGTTGTTTACGTTCTTCCTGTTCCAGAGGAGATTCTGGACAGCTACGTCACCGTGGTCTGTCTGATGTGTTGTTTACGTTCTTCCTGTTCCAGAGGAGATTCTGGACAGCTACGTCACCGTGGTCGGTCTGATGTGTTGTTTACGTTCTTCCTGTTCCAGAGGAGATTCTGGACAGCTACGTCACCGTGGTCGGTCTGATGTGTTGTTTACGTTCTTCCTGTTCCAGAGGAGATTCTGGACAGCTACGTCACCGTGGTCGGTCTGATGTGTTGTTTACGTTCTTCCTGTTCCAGAGGAGATTCTGGACAGCTACGTCACCGTGGTCGGTCTGATGTGTTGTTTACGTTCTTCCTGTTCCAGAGGAGATTCTGGACAGCTACGTCACCGTGGTCGGTCTGATGTGTTGTTTACGTTCTTCCTGTTCCAGAGGAGATTCTGGACAGCTACGTCACCGTGGTCTGTCTGATGTGTTGTTTACGTTCTTCCTGTTCCAGAGGAGATTCTGGACAGCTACGTCACCGTGGTCGGTCTGATGTGTTGTTTACGTTCTTCCTGTTCCAGAGGAGATTCTGGACAGCTACGTCACCGTGGTCTGTCTGATGTGTTGTTTACGTTCTTCCTGTTCCAGAGGAGATTCTGGACAGCTACGTCACCGTGGTCGGTCTGATGTGTTGTTTACGTTCTTCCTGTTCCAGAGGAGATTCTGGACAGCTACGTCACCGTGGTCTGTCTGATGTGTTGTTTACGTTCTTCCTGTTCCAGAGGAGATTCTGGACAGCTACGTCACCGTGGTCGGTCTGATGTGTTGTTTACGTTCTTCCTGTTCCAGAGGAGATTCTGGACAGCTACGTCACCGTGGTCTGTCTGATGTGTTGTTTACGTTCTTCCTGTTCCAGAGGAGATTCTGGACAGCTACGTCACCGTGGTCGGTCTGATGTGTTGTTTACGTTCTTCCTGTTCCAGAGGAGATTCTGGACAGCTACGTCACCGTGGTCGGTCTGATGTGTTGTTTACGTTCTTCCTGTTCCAGAGGAGATTCTGGACAGCTACGTCACCGTGGTCTGTCTGATGTGTTGTTTACGTTCTTCCTGTTCCAGAGGAGATTCTGGACAGCTACGTCACCGTGGTCTGTCTGATGTGTTGTTTACGTTCTTCCTGTTCCAGAGGAGATTCTGGACAGCTACGTCACCGTGGTCGGTCTGATGTGTTGTTTACGTTCTTCCTGTTCCAGAGGAGATTCTGGACAGCTACGTCACCGTGGTCGGTCTGATGTGTTGTTTACGTTCTTCCTGTTCCAGAGGAGATTCTGGACAGCTACGTCACCGTGGTCTGTCTGATGTGTTGTTTACGTTCTTCCTGTTCCAGAGGAGATTCTGGACAGCTACGTCACCGTGGTCGGTCTGATGTGTTGTTTACGTTCTTCCTGTTCCAGAGGAGATTCTGGACAGCTACGTCACCGTGGTCGGTCTGATGTGTTGTTTACGTTCTTCCTGTTCCAGAGGAGATTCTGGACAGCTACGTCACCGTGGTCGGTCTGATGTGTTGTTTACGTTCTTCCTGTTCCAGAGGAGATTCTGGACAGCTACGTCACCGTGGTCTGTCTGATGTGTTGTTTACGTTCTTCCTGTTCCAGAGGAGATTCTGGACAGCTACGTCACCGTGGTCGGTCTGATGTGTTGTTTACGTTCTTCCTGTTCCAGAGGAGATTCTGGACAGCTACGTCACCGTGGTCGGTCTGATGTGTTGTTTACGTTCTTCCTGTTCCAGAGGAGATTCTGGACAGCTACGTCACCGTGGTCGGTCTGATGTGTTGTTTACGTTCTTCCTGTTCCAGAGGAGATTCTGGACAGCTACGTCACCGTGGTCGGTCTGATGTGTTGTTTACGTTCTTCCTGTTCCAGAGGAGATTCTGGACAGCTACGTCACCGTGGTCGGTCTGATGTGTTGTTTACGTTCTTCCTGTTCCAGAGGAGATTCTGGACAGCTACGTCACCGTGGTCGGTCTGATGTGTTGTTTACGTTCTTCCTGTTCCAGAGGAGATTCTGGACAGCTACGTCACCGTGGTCGGTCTGATGTGTTGTTTACGTTCTTCCTGTTCCAGAGGAGATTCTGGACAGCTACGTCACCGTGGTCGGTCTGATGTGTTGTTTACGTTCTTCCTGTTCCAGAGGAGATTCTGGACAGCTACGTCACCGTGGTCGGTCTGATGTGTTGTTTACGTTCTTCCTGTTCCAGAGGAGATTCTGGACAGCTACGTCACCGTGGTCGGTCTGATGTGTTGTTTACGTTCTTCCTGTTCCAGAGGAGATTCTGGACAGCTACGTCACCGTGGTCGGTCTGATGTGTTGTTTACGTTCTTCCTGTTCCAGAGGAGATTCTGGACAGCTACGTCACCGTGGTCGGTCTGATGTGTTGTTTACGTTCTTCCTGTTCCAGAGGAGATTCTGGACAGCTACGTCACCGTGGTCGGTCTGATGTGTTGTTTACGTTCTTCCTGTTCCAGAGGAGATTCTGGACAGCTACGTCACCGTGGTCGGTCTGATGTGTTGTTTACGTTCTTCCTGTTCCAGAGGAGATTCTGGACAGCTACGTCACCGTGGTCGGTCTGATGTGTTGTTTACGTTCTTCCTGTTCCAGAGGAGATTCTGGACAGCTACGTCACCGTGGTCGGTCTGATGTGTTGTTTACGTTCTTCCTGTTCCAGAGGAGATTCTGGACAGCTACGTCACCGTGGTCGGTCTGATGTGTTGTTTACGTTCTTCCTGTTCCAGAGGAGATTCTGGACAGCTACGTCACCGTGGTCGGTCTGATGTGTTGTTTACGTTCTTCCTGTTCCAGAGGAGATTCTGGACAGCTACGTCACCGTGGTCGGTCTGATGTGTTGTTTACGTTCTTCCTGTTCCAGAGGAGATTCTGGACAGCTACGTCACCGTGGTCGGTCTGATGTGTTGTTTACGTTCTTCCTGTTCCAGAGGAGATTCTGGACAGCTACGTCACCGTGGTCGGTCTGATGTGTTGTTTACGTTCTTCCTGTTCCAGAGGAGATTCTGGACAGCTACGTCACCGTGGTCGGTCTGATGTGTTGTTTACGTTCTTCCTGTTCCAGAGGAGATTCTGGACAGCTACGTCACCGTGGTCGGTCTGATGTGTTGTTTACGTTCTTCCTGTTCCAGAGGAGATTCTGGACAGCTACGTCACCGTGGTCTGTCTGATGTGTTGTTTACGTTCTTCCTGTTCCAGAGGAGATTCTGGACAGCTACGTCACCGTGGTCGGTCTGATGTGTTGTTTACGTTCTTCCTGTTCCAGAGGAGATTCTGGACAGCTACGTCACCGTGGTCGGTCTGATGTGTTGTTTACGTTCTTCCTGTTCCAGAGGAGATTCTGGACAGCTACGTCACCGTGGTCGGTCTGATGTGTTGTTTACGTTCTTCCTGTTCCAGAGGAGATTCTGGACAGCTACGTCACCGTGGTCGGTCTGATGTGTTGTTTACGTTCTTCCTGTTCCAGAGGAGATTCTGGACAGCTACGTCACCGTGGTCGGTCTGATGTGTTGTTTACGTTCTTCCTGTTCCAGAGGAGATTCTGGACAGCTACGTCACCGTGGTCGGTCTGATGTGTTGTTTACGTTCTTCCTGTTCCAGAGGAGATTCTGGACAGCTACGTCACCGTGGTCGGTCTGATGTGTTGTTTACGTTCTTCCTGTTCCAGAGGAGATTCTGGACAGCTACGTCACCGTGGTCGGTCTGATGTGTTGTTTACGTTCTTCCTGTTCCAGAGGAGATTCTGGACAGCTACGTCACCGTGGTCGGTCTGATGTGTTGTTTACGTTCTTCCTGTTCCAGAGGAGATTCTGGACAGCTACGTCACCGTGGTCGGTCTGATGTGTTGTTTACGTTCTTCCTGTTCCAGAGGAGATTCTGGACAGCTACGTCACCGTGGTCGGTCTGATGTGTTGTTTACGTTCTTCCTGTTCCAGAGGAGATTCTGGACAGCTACGTCACCGTGGTCGGTCTGATGTGTTGTTTACGTTCTTCCTGTTTCAGAGGAGATTCTGGACAGCTACGTCACCGTGGTCTGTCTGATGTGTTGTTTACGTTCTTCCTGTTCCAGAGGAGATTCTGGACAGCTACGTCACCGTGGTCGGTCTGATGTGTTGTTTACGTTCTTCCTGTTCCAGAGGAGATTCTGGACAGCTACGTCACCGTGGTCTGTCTGATGTGTTGTTTACGTTCTTCCTGTTCCAGAGGAGATTCTGGACAGCTACGTCACCGTGGTCTGTCTGATGTGTTGTTTACGTTCTTCCTGTTCCAGAGGAGATTCTGGACAGCTACGTCACCGTGGTCTGTCTGATGTGTTGTTTACGTTCTTCCTGTTCCAGAGGAGATTCTGGACAGCTACGTCACCGTGGTCTGTCTGATGTGTTGTTTACGTTCTTCCTGTTCCAGAGGAGATTCTGGACAGCTACGTCACCGTGGTCTGTCTGATGTGTTGTTTACGTTCTTCCTGTTCCAGAGGAGATTCTGGACAGCTACGTCACCGTGGTCGGTCTGATGTGTTGTTTACGTTCTTCCTGTTCCAGAGGAGATTCTGGACAGCTACGTCACCGTGGTCTGTCTGATGTGTTGTTTACGTTCTTCCTGTTCCAGAGGAGATTCTGGACAGCTACGTCACCGTGGTCTGTCTGATGTGTTGTTTACGTTCTTCCTGTTTCAGAGGAGATTCTGGACAGCTACGTCACCGTGGTCTGTCTGATGTGTTGTTTACGTTCTTCCTGTTCCAGAGGAGATTCTGGACAGCTACGTCACCGTGGTCGGTCTGATGTGTTGTTTACGTTCTTCCTGTTCCAGAGGAGATTCTGGACAGCTACGTCACCGTGGTCTGTCTGATGTGTTGTTTATGTTCTTCCTGTTTCAGAGGAGATTCTGGACAGCTACGTCACCGTGGTCTGTCTGATGTGTTGTTTACGTTCTTCCTGTTCCAGAGGAGATTCTAGATGACGGGGTCGGTCTGATGATGGAGAGTTCCGGAGACAGCCTGTACGACGACTCTGAGAGCTTCAGTGAGGCAGACCAATGCAGAAAGGTAGGACTCTCTTATCTCTTTATTCTTATTTTACCTTTATTTGAAGCGGGTGAAGTCTGAGGTATGGAATAGAAATGACAACGGACAGACATTTCAGTTGATGGTATGTTCCCAGAACATTGTTCTAGAGGCGGTCTGTACTGGTGGTTCCTCTATTAGTCTGTACCGGTGGTTCCTCTATTAGTCTGTACCGGTGGTTCCTCTATTAGTCTGTACCGGTGGTTCCTCTATTAGTCTGTACCGGTGGTTCCTCTATTAGTCTGTACCGGTGGTTCCTCTATTAGTCTGTACCGGTGGTTCCTCTATTAGTCTGTACCGGTGGTTCCTCTATTAGTCTGTACCGGTGGTTCCTCTATTAGTCTGTACCGGTGGTTCCTCTATTAGTCTGTACCGGTGGTTCCTCTGTTAGTCTGTACCGGTGGTTCCTCTATTAGTCTGTACCGGTGGTCCCTCTATTAGTCTGTACCGGTGGTTCCTCTATTAGTCTGTACCGGTGGTTCCTCTATTAGTCTGTACCGGTGGTTCCTCTATTAGTCTGTACCGGTGGTTCCTCTATTAGTCTGTACCGGTGGGTCCTCTATTAGTCTGTACCGGTGGTTCCTCTATTAGTCTGTACCGGTGGTTCCTCTATTAGTCTGTACCGGTGGGTCCTCTATTAGTCTGTACCGGTGGGTCCTCTATTAGTCTGTACCGGTGGGTCCTCTATTAGTCTGTACCGGTGGTTCCTCTATTAGTCTGTACCGGTGGTTCCTCTATTAGTCTGTACCGGTGGTTCCTCTATTAGTCTGTACCGGTGGGTCCTCTATTAGTCTGTACCGGTGGTTCCTCTATTAGTCTGTACCGGTGGTTCCTCTGTTAGTCTGTACCGGTGGGTCCTCTATTAGTCTGTACCGGTGGTTCCTCTATTAGTCTGTACCGGTGGTTCCTCTATTAGTCTGTACCGGTGGGTCCTCTATTAGTCTGTACCGGTGGGTCCTCTATTAGTCTGTACCGGTGGTTCCTCTATTAGTCTGTACCGGTGGTTCCTCTGTTAGTCTGTACCGGTGGTTCCTCTGTTAGTCTGTACCGGTGGGTCCTCTATTAGTCTGTACCGGTGGTTTCTCTATTAGGGATGTGAGTTGCTTTTTGGATAGAGGTGTTGATTTATTAATAATCTCAATATGCAGCATATCTCACTATCAGCAATATCCTGCTTTCAGGCTTTTATTCTGAGTGCTCCATTTGGGTGACGTCCTTTTATAGTATACTACCTTTGACCTATTGACCCCGGTCAAAAAAAAGTAGTGCGCTATAAAGGGAATAGGGTGTCATTTAAGAAAGACTTGGACTCCTTTTCATGAATGTCATCTGTAGTGTTGTTTCTCTTTGGGGTCGGTCTCTCTGTGGGGTCGGTCTCTCTGTGGGGTCGGTCTCTCTGTGGGATCGGTCTCTCTTTGGGGTCCGGTCTCTCTGTGGGGTCGGTCTCTCTGTGGGGTCGGTCTCTCTGTGGGGTCGGTCTCTCTTTGGGGTCGGTCTCTCTGTGGGGTCGGTCTCTCTGTGGGGTCGGTCTCTCTGTGGGGTCGGTCTCTCTGTGGGGTCGGTCTCTCTGTGGGGTCGGTCTCTCTTTGGGGTCGGTCTCTCTTTGGGGTCGGTCTCTCTGTGGGGTCGGTCTCTCTGTGGGGTCGGTCTCTCTGTGGGGTCGGTCTCTCTGTGGGGTCGGTCTCTCTGTGGGGTCGGTCTCTCTGTGGGGTCGGTCTCTCTGTGGGGTCGGTCTCTCTGTGGGGTCGGTCTCTCTGTGGGGTCGGTCTCTCTGTGGGGTCGGTCTCTCTTTGGGGTCGGTCTCTCTTTGGGGTCGGTCTCTCTTTGGGGTCGGTCTCTCTGTGGGGTCGGTCTCTCTGTGGGGTCGGTCTCTCTGTGGGGTCGGTCTCTCTGTGGGGTCGGTCTCTCTGTGGGGTCGGTCTCTCTGTGGGGTCGGTCTCTCTTTGGGATCGGTCTCTCTGTGGGGTCGGTCTCTCTGTGTGGTCGGTCTCTCTGTGGGGTCGGTCTCTCTGTGGGGTCGGTCTCTCTGTGGGGTCGGTCTCTCTGTGGGGTCGGTCTCTCTGTGGGGTCGGTCTCTCTTTGGGGTCGGTCTCTCTGTGGGGTCGGTCTCTCTGTGGGGTCGGTCTCTCTGTGGGGTCGGTCTCTCTTTGGGGTCGGTCTCTTTGAGGTCTGTCTCGTCGTCCCTTTCGTCCTCCTGGTATTAAAAACAGAACAATCAGACGACGTCTCCTCTCTGCACAACAGTTTCCTTCTTCTCCCGTCTGCCACCAACTCATTGACTGTTGACTGGAGAACAGATTAATGCAGATATAATGTACACTTTCTTCTCCCTCCTCCTCCTACATAAATCTACGTCTGGGCGCTCGTCTCCTCCTGACCCACAGTTTTCTTTTAGCTGCCAGTTCTACAGATGAGGCAGCAAATCTTTGCCGGAAAAATATCAGGGGCCATTTTTTTTCAAAGCTTTGAATAAGAAATACATCTTCGTCATCACATCGAAGTACTTTTTATCTGCTCAAACAGCTTGTTTATATGTCAGCTCTTCGGCTACGTAGTTGGATGAAAACCTCCGCGGACCAGGTATGCTACAGCCAATGGGAATGGAAGGACGGGATGGAAGAGGGAAGAGCGAGGGAGAAAAAATGGATTCCCCCTTTTTGATTAGGCATGTCCGTATTCTGATTGGTTGTTTATAATTATAAATGGAGATTTAAGATGTGTTTGTTATAAACTCTGGTAAATGAACAGACTGCAGTTCATCAGGGTGAAGTAGAATAGCAGGGGTGTTACCCAGGTGTAGCTGATAACATTATACCTGCGTAGTATATCGTGCCAGGGGCAGTTCACAGAAACATGCAGGCTACCGTAGATCATTAGAATGCACCAGCTGTGGTACACTAGATCGCTACATTTAGGCCTGGTTTCAGACAGTCTGCTCTCTAGGCCTGGTTTAAGGCAGTCTGCTCTCTAGGCCTGGTTTCAGACAGTCTGCTCTCTAGGCCTGGTTTCAGACAGTCTGCTCTCTAGGCCTGGTTTAAGGCAGTCTGCTCTCTAGGCCTGGTTTAAGGCAGTCTGCTCTCTAGGCCTGGTTTAAGGCAGTCTGCTCTCTAGGCCTGGTTTCAGGCAGTCTGCTTTCTAGGTATCAGGCAGTCTGCTCTCTAGGTTTAAGGCAGTTTGCTCTTTAGGGCTGGTTTAAGGCAGTCTGCTCTTTAGGCCTGGTTTAAGGCAGTCTGCTCTTTAGGCCTGGTTTAAGGCAGTCTGCTCTTTAGGCCTGGTTTCAGGCAGTCTGCTCTCTAGGTTTCAGGCAGTCTGCTCTCTAGGGTTCAGGCAGTCTGCTCTCTAGGGTTCAGGCAGTCTGCTCTCTATGTTTCAGGCAGTCTGTTCTCTATGTTTCAGGCAGTCTGCTCTCTATGTTTCAGGCAGTCTGTTCTCTAGGTTCCAGGCAGTCTGCTCTCTATGTTTCAGGCAGTCTGCTCTCTAGGTTTCAGGCAGTCTGCTCTCTATGTTTCAGGCAGTCTGCTCTCTATGTTTCAGGCAGTATGCTCTCTAGGTTTCAGGCAGTCTGCTCTCTAGGTTTCAGGCAGTCTGCTCTCTAAGTTTCAGGCAGTCTGCTCTCTAGGTTTCAGGCAGTCTGCTCTCTAGGTTTCAGGCAGTCTGCTCTCTAGGTTTCAGGCAGTCTGCTCTCTAGGTTTCAGGCAGTCTGCTCTCTAGGTTTCAGGCAGTCTGCTCTCTAGGTTTCAGGCAGTCTGCTCTCTAGGTTTCAGGCAGTCTGCTCTCTAGGTTTCAGGCAGTCTGCTCTCTAGGGTTCAGGCAGTCTGCTCTCTAGGTTTCAGGCAGTCTGTTCTCTAGGTTTCAGGCAGTCTGTTCTCTAGGTTTCAGGCAGTCTGCTGTCTAGGTTTCAGGCAGTCTGCTCTCTAGGTTTCAGGCAGTCTGCTCTCTAGGTTTCAGGCAGTCTGCTCTCTAGGCTCTTTCAGGCAGTCTGCTCTCTAGGTTTCAGGCAGTCTGCTCTCTAGGTTTCAGGCAGTCTGCTCTCTAGGTTTCAGGCAGTCTGTTCTCTAGGTTTCAGGCAGTCTGCTGTCTAGGTTTCAGGCAGTCTGCTCTCGATGTTTCAGGCAGTCTGCTCTCTAGGTTTCAGGCAGTCTGTTCTCTAGGTTTCAGGCAGTCTGCTCTCTAGGTTTCAGGCAGTCTGCTCTCTAGGTTTCAGGCAGTCTGCTCTCTAGGTTTCAGGCAGTCTGTTCTCTAGGTTTCAGGCAGTCTGCTGTCTAGGTTTCAGGCAGTCTGCTCTCTATGTTTCAGGCAGTCTGCTCTCTAGGCTCTTTCAGGCAGTCTGCTCTCTAGGCTCTTTCAGGCAGTCTGCTCTCTAGGTTTCAGGCAGTCTGCTCTCTATGTTTCAGGCAGTCTGCTGTCTAGTTTTCAGGCAGTCTGCTCTCTAGGTTTCAGGCAGTCTGTTCTCTAGGTTTCAGGCAGTCTGCTGTCTAGGTTTCAGGCAGTCTGCTCTCTAGGGTTCAGGCAGTCTGCTCTCTAGGGTTCAGGCAGTCTGTTCTCTAGGTTTCAGGCAGTCTGCTCTCTAGGTTTCAGGCAGTCTGCTCTCTAGGTTTCGTGCAGTCTGCTCTCTAGGTTTCAGACAGTCTGCTCTCTAGGTTTCAGGCAGTCTGCTCTCTAGGTTTCAGGCAGTCTGCTCTCTAGGTTTCAGGCAGTCTGCTCTCTAGGTTTCAGGCAGTCTGCTCTCTAGGTTTCAGGCAGTCTGCTCTCTAGGTTTCAGGCAGTCTGCTCTCTAGGTTTCAGGCAGTCTGCTCTCTAGGTTTCAGGCAGTCTGCTCTCTAGGTTTCAGGCAGTCTGTTCTCTAGGCTGTTTCAGGCAGTCTGTTCTCTAGGCTGTTTCAGGCAGTCTGTTCTCTAGGCTGTTTCAGGCAGTCTGCTCTCTAGGTTTCAGGCAGTCTGCTCTCTAGGTTTCAGGCAGTCTGCTCTCTAGGTTTCAGGCAGTCTGCTCTCTAGGTTTCAGGCAGTCTGCTCTCTAGGTTTCAGGCAGTCTGCTCTCTAGGTTTCAGGCAGTCTGCTCTCTAGGTTTCAGGCAGTCTGCTCTCTAGGTTTCAGGCAGTCTGCTCTCTAGGTTTCAGGCAGTCTGCTCTCTAGGTTTCAGGCAGTCTGTTCTCTAGGCTGTTTCAGGCAGTCTGTTCTCTAGGCTGTTTCAGGCAGTCTGCTCTCTAGGTTTCAGGCAGTCTGCTCTCTAGGTTTCAGGCAGTCTGCTCTCTAGGTTTCAGGCAGTCTGCTCTCTAGGTTTCAGGCAGTCTGCTCTCTAGGTTTCAGGCAGTCTGCTCTCTAGGTTTCAGGCAGTCTGCTCTCTAGGTTTCAGGCAGTCTGCTCTCTAGGTTTCAGGCAGTCTGCTCTCTAGGTTTCAGGCAGTCTGCTCTCTATGTTTCAGGCAGTCTGCTCTCTAGGTTTCAGGCAGTCTGCTTTCTAGGCTCTTTCAGGCAGTCTGCTCTCTAGGCTCTTTCAGACAGTCTGCTCTCTAGGTTTCAGGCAGTCTGCTCTAGGTTTCAGGCAGTCTGTTCTCTAGGTTTCAGGCAGTCTGCTGTCTAAGTTTCATGCAGTCTGCTCTCGATGTTTCAGGCAGTCTGCTGTCTAGGTTTCAGGCAGTCTGCTCTCTAGGTTTCAGGCAGTCTGTTCTCTAGGTTCAGGCAGTCTGCTCTCTAGGCTCTTTCAGGCAGTCTGCTGTCTAGGTTTCAGGCAGTCTGCTCTCTAGGTTTCAGGCAGTCTGCTCTCTAGGTTTCAGGCAGTCTGCTCTCTAGGTTTCAGGCAGTCTGCTGTCTAGGTTTCAGGCAGTCTGTTCTCTAGGTTTCAGGCAGTCTGCTGTCTAGGTTTCAGGCAGTCTGCTCTCTAGGTTTCAGGCAGTCTGCTCTCTAGGTTTCAGGCAGTCTGCTCTCTAGGGTTCAGGCAGTCTGCTCTCTAGGGTTCAGGCAGTCTGTTCTCTAGGTTTCAGGCAGTCTGCTCTCTAGGTTTCAGGCAGTCTGCTCTCTAGGTTTCGTGCAGTCTGCTCTCTAGGTTTCAGACAGTCTGCTCTCTAGGTTTCAGGCAGTCTGCTCTCTAGGTTTCAGGCAGTCTGCTCTCTAGGTTTCAGGCAGTCTGCTCTCTAGGTTTCAGGCAGTCTGCTCTCTAGGTTTCAGGCAGTCTGCTTTCTAGGTTTCAGGCAGTCTGCTCTCTAGGTTTCAGGCAGTCTGTTCTCTAGGCTGTTTCAGGCAGTCTGTTCTCTAGGCTGTTTCAGGCAGTCTGCTCTCTAGGCTCTTTCAGGCAGTCTGCTCTCTAGGTTTCAGGCAGTCTGCTCTCTAGGTTTCAGGCAGTCTGCTCTCTAGGTTTCAGGCAGTCTGCTCTCTAGGTTTCAGGCAGTCTGCTCTCTAGGTTTCAGGCAGTCTGCTCTCTAGGTTTCAGGCAGTCTGCTCTCTAGGGTTCAGGCAGTCTGCTCTCTAGGTTTCAGGCAGTCTGCTCTCTAGGTTTCAGGCAGTCTGTTCTCTAGGTTTCAGGCAGTCTGCTCTCTATGTTTCAGGCAGTCTGCTCTCTATGTTTCAGGCAGTCTGCTCTCTAGGTTTCAGGCAGTCTGCTTTCTAGGCTCTTTCAGGCAGTCTGCTCTCTAGGCTCTTTCAGACAGTCTGCTCTCTAGGTTTCAGGCAGTCTGCTCTAGGTTTCAGGCAGTCTGCTCTCTAGGTTTCAGGCAGTCTGTTCTCTAGGTTTCAGGCAGTCTGTTCTCTAGGTTTCAGGCAGTCTGCTCTCTAGGTTTCAGGCAGTCTGCTCTCTAGGTTTCAGGCAGTCTGTTCTCTAGGCTGTTTCAGGCAGTCTGCTCTCTAGGTTTCAGGCATTCTGCTCTCTAGGTTTCAGGCAGTCTGCTCTCTAGGTTTCAGGCAGTCTGCTCTCTAGGTTTCAGGCAGTCTGCTCTCTAGGTTTCAGGCAGTCTGCTCTCTAGGTTTCAGGCAGTCTGCTCTCTAGGTTTCAGGCAGTCTGCTCTCTAGGGTTCAGGCAGTCTGCTCTCTAGGTTTCAGGCAGTCTGCTCTCTAGGTTTCAGGCAGTCTGCTCTCTAGGTTTCAGGCAGTCTGCTCTCTATGTTTCAGGCAGTCTGCTCTCTAGGTTTCAGGCAGTCTGCTTTCTAGGCTCTTTCAGGCAGTCTGCTCTCTAGGCTCTTTCAGACAGTCTGCTCTCTAGGTTTCAGGCAGTCTGCTCTAGGTTTCAGGCAGTCTGCTCTCTAAGTTTCAGGCAGTCTGTTCTCTAGGTTTCAGGCAGTCTGCTGTCTAAGTTTCAGGCAGTCTGCTCTCGATGTTTCAGGCAGTCTGCTGTCTAGGTTTCAGGCAGTCTGCTCTCTAGGTTTCAGGCAGTCTGTTCTCTAGGTTTCAGGCAGTCTGCTCTCTAGGTTTCAGGCAGTCTGCTCTCTAGGGTTCAGGCAGTCTGCTCTCTAGGTTTCAGGCAGTCTGTTCTCTAGGCTGTTTCAGGCAGTCTGCTGTTTAGGTTTCAGGCAGTCTGCTCTCTATGTTTCAGGCAGTCTGCTCTCTATGTTTCAGGCAGTCTGCTCTCTAGGTTTCAGGCAGTCTGCTCTCTAGGGTTCAGGCAGTCTGCTCTCTAGGTTTCAGGCAGTCTGCTCTCTAGGTTTCAGGCAGTCTGTTCTCTAGGTTTCAGGCAGTCTGCTCTCTATGTTTCAGGCAGTCTGCTCTCTATGTTTCAGGCAGTCTGCTCTCTAGGTTTCAGGCAGTCTGCTTTCTAGGCTCTTTCAGGCAGTCTGCTCTCTAGGCTCTTTCAGACAGTCTGCTCTCTAGGTTTCAGGCAGTCTGCTCTAGGTTTCAGGCAGTCTGCTCTCTAGGTTTCAGGCAGTCTGTTCTCTAGGTTTCAGGCAGTCTGTTCTCTAGGTTTCAGGCAGTCTGCTCTCTAGGTTTCAGGCAGTCTGCTCTCTAGGTTTCAGGCAGTCTGTTCTCTAGGCTGTTTCAGGCAGTCTGCTCTCTAGGTTTCAGGCATTCTGCTCTCTAGGTTTCAGGCAGTCTGCTCTCTAGGTTTCAGGCAGTCTGCTCTCTAGGTTTCAGGCAGTCTGCTCTCTAGGTTTCAGGCAGTCTGCTCTCTAGGTTTCAGGCAGTCTGCTCTCTAGGTTTCAGGCAGTCTGCTCTCTAGGGTTCAGGCAGTCTGCTCTCTAGGTTTCAGGCAGTCTGCTCTCTAGGTTTCAGGCAGTCTGCTCTCTAGGTTTCAGGCAGTCTGCTCTCTATGTTTCAGGCAGTCTGCTCTCTAGGTTTCAGGCAGTCTGCTTTCTAGGCTCTTTCAGGCAGTCTGCTCTCTAGGCTCTTTCAGACAGTCTGCTCTCTAGGTTTCAGGCAGTCTGCTCTAGGTTTCAGGCAGTCTGCTCTCTAAGTTTCAGGCAGTCTGTTCTCTAGGTTTCAGGCAGTCTGCTGTCTAAGTTTCAGGCAGTCTGCTCTCGATGTTTCAGGCAGTCTGCTGTCTAGGTTTCAGGCAGTCTGCTCTCTAGGTTTCAGGCAGTCTGTTCTCTAGGTTTCAGGCAGTCTGCTCTCTAGGTTTCAGGCAGTCTGCTCTCTAGGGTTCAGGCAGTCTGCTCTCTAGGTTTCAGGCAGTCTGTTCTCTAGGCTGTTTCAGGCAGTCTGCTGTTTAGGTTTCAGGCAGTCTGCTCTCTATGTTTCAGGCAGTCTGCTCTCTATGTTTCAGGCAGTCTGCTCTCTAGGTTTCAGGCAGTCTGCTCTCTAGGCTCTTTCAGGCAGTCTGCTGTCTAGGTTTCAGGCAGTCTGCTGTCTAGGTTTCAGGCAGTCTGCTCTCTAGGTTTCAGGCAGTCTGCTCTCTATGTTTCAGGCAGTCTGCTGTCTAGGTTTCAGGCAGTCTGCTCTCTAGGTTTCAGGCAGTCTGTTCTCTAGGTTTCAGGCAGTCTGCTGTCTAGGTTTCAGGCAGTCTGCTCTCTAGGTTTCAGGCAGTCTGCTCTCTAGGGTTCAGGCAGTCTGCTCTCTAGGTTTCAGGCAGTCTGTTCTCTAGGTTTCAGGCAGTCTGCTGTCTAGGTTTCAGGCAGTCTGCTCTCTGGGTTTCAGGCAGTCTGCTCTCTAGGCTCTTTCAGGCAGTCTGCTCTCTAGGTTTCAGGCAGTCTGCTCTCTAGGTTTCAGGCAGTCTGCTCTCTAGGTTTCAGGCAGTCTGTTCTCTAGGTTTCAGGCAGTCTGCTCTCTAGGCTCTTTCAGGCAGTCTGCTGTCTAGGTTTCAGGCAGTCTGCTCTCTAGGTTTCAGGCAGTCTGCTCTCTAGGTTTCAGGCAGTCTGCTCTCTAGGTTTCAGGCAGTCTGCTCTCTAGGTTTCAGGCAGTCTGCTGTCTAGGTTTCAGGCAGTCTGCTCTCTAGGTTTCAGGCAGTCTGTTCTCTAGGTTTCAGGCAGTCTGCTGTCTAGGTTTCAGGCAGTCTGCTCTCTAGGTTTCAGGCAGTCTGCTCTCTAGGGTTCAGGCGTTCTGCTCTCTAGGTTTCAGGCAGTCTGTTCTCTAGGTTTCAGGCAGTCTGCTGTCTAGGTTTCAGGCAGTCTGCTCTCTAGGGTTCAGGCAGTCTGCTCTCTAGGGTTCAGGCAGTCTGTTCTCTAGGTTTCAGGCAGTCTGCTCTCTAGGTTTCAGGCAGTCTGCTCTCTAGGTTTCGTGCAGTCTGCTCTCTAGGTTTCAGACAGTCTGCTCTCTAGGTTTCAGGCAGTCTGCTCTCTAGGTTTCAGGCAGTCTGCTCTCTAGGTTTCAGGCAGTCTGCTCTCTAGGTTTCAGGCAGTCTGCTCTCTAGGTTTCAGGCAGTCTGTTCTCTAGGCTGTTTCAGGCAGTCTGCTCTCTAGGCTCTTTCAGGCAGTCTGCTCTCTAGGTTTCAGGCATTCTGCTCTCTAGGTTTCAGGCAGTCTGCTCTCTAGGTTTCAGGCAGTCTGCTCTCTAGGTTTCAGGCAGTCTGCTCTCTAGGTTTCAGGCAGTCTGCTCTCTAGGTTTCAGGCAGTCTGCTCTCTAGGGTTCAGGCAGTCTGCTCTCTAGGGTTCAGGCAGTCTGCTCTCTAGGGTTCAGGCAGTCTGCTCTCTAGGTTTCAGGCAGTCTGTTCTCTAGGTTTCAGGCAGTCTGTTCTCTAGGTTTCAGGCAGTCTGCTGTCTAGGTTTCAGGCAGTCTGCTCTCTAGGTTTCAGGCAGTCTGCTCTCTAGGTTTCAGGCAGTCTGCTCTCTAGGCTCTTTCAGGCAGTCTGCTCTCTAGGTTTCAGGCAGTCTGCTCTCTAGGTTTCAGGCAGTCTGCTCTCTAGGTTTCAGGCAGTCTGTTCTCTAGGTTTCAGGCAGTCTGCTGTCTAGGTTTCAGGCAGTCTGCTCTCGATGTTTCAGGCAGTCTGCTCTCGATGTTTCAGGCAGTCTGCTCTCTAGGTTTCAGGCAGTCTGTTCTCTAGGTTTCAGGCAGTCTGCTCTCGATGTTTCAGGCAGTCTGCTCTCTAGGGTTCAGGCAGTCTGCTCTCTAGGTTTCAGGCAGTCTGTTCTCTAGGTTTCAGGCAGTCTGTTCTCTAGGTTTCAGGCAGTCTGCTGTCTAGGTTTCAGGCAGTCTGCTCTCTAGGTTTCAGGCAGTCTGCTCTCTAGGTTTCAGGCAGTCTGCTCTCTAGGCTCTTTCAGGCAGTCTGCTCTCTAGGTTTCAGGCAGTCTGCTCTCTAGGTTTCAGGCAGTCTGCTCTCTAGGTTTCAGGCAGTCTGTTCTCTAGGTTTCAGGCAGTCTGCTGTCTAGGTTTCAGGCAGTCTGCTCTCGATGTTTCAGGCAGTCTGCTCTCTAGGTTTCAGGCAGTCTGTTCTCTAGGTTTCAGGCAGTCTGCTCTCTAGGTTTCAGGCAGTCTGCTCTCTAGGGTTCAGGCAGTCTGCTCTCTAGGTTTCAGGCAGTCTGTTCTCTAGGTTTCAGGCAGTCTGCTGTCTAGGTTTCAGGCAGTCTGCTCTCTATGTTTCAGGCAGTCTGCTCTCTAGGCTCTTTCAGGCAGTCTGCTCTCTAGGCTCTTTCAGGCAGTCTGCTCTCTAGGTTTCAGGCAGTCTGCTCTCTAGGTTTCAGGCAGTCTGCTGTCTAGTTTTCAGGCAGTCTGCTCTCTAGGTTTCAGGCAGTCTGTTCTCTAGGTTTCAGGCAGTCTGCTGTCTAGGTTTCAGGCAGTCTGCTCTCTAGGGTTCAGGCAGTCTGCTCTCTAGGGTTCAGGCAGTCTGTTCTCTAGGTTTCAGGCAGTCTGCTCTCTAGGTTTCAGGCAGTCTGCTCTCTAGGTTTCGTGCAGTCTGCTCTCTAGGTTTCAGACAGTCTGCTCTCTAGGTTTCAGACAGTCTGCTCTCTAGGTTTCAGGCAGTCTGCTCTCTAGGTTTCAGGCAGTCTGCTCTCTAGGTTTCAGGCAGTCTGCTCTCTAGGTTTCAGGCAGTCTGCTCTCTAGGTTTCAGGCAGTCTGCTTTCTAGGTTTCAGGCAGTCTGCTCTCTAGGTTTCAGGCAGTCTGCTCTCTAGGTTTCAGGCAGTCTGTTCTCTAGGCTGTTTCAGGCAGTCTGCTCTCTAGGTTTCAGGCATTCTGCTCTCTAGGTTTCAGGCAGTCTGCTCTCTAGGTTTCAGGCAGTCTGCTCTCTAGGTTTCAGGCAGTCTGCTCTCTAGGTTTCAGGCAGTCTGCTCTCTAGGTTTCAGGCAGTCTGCTCTCTAGGTTTCAGGCAGTCTGCTCTCTAGGTTTCAGGCAGTCTGCTCTCTAGGTTTCAGGCAGTCTGCTCTCTAGGTTTCAGGCAGTCTGCTCTCTAGGTTTCAGGCAGTCTGCTCTCTAGGTTTCAGGCAGTCTGTTCTCTAGGCTGTTTCAGGCAGTCTGCTCTCTAGGTTTCAGGCAGTCTGCTCTCTAGGTTTCAGGCAGTCTGCTCTCTAGGTTTCAGGCAGTCTGCTCTCTAGGTTTCAGGCAGTCTGCTCTCTAGGTTTCAGGCAGTCTGCTCTCTAGGGTTCAGGCAGTCTGCTCTCTAGGTTTCAGGCAGTCTGCTCTCTAGGTTTCAGGCAGTCTGCTCTCTAGGTTTCAGGCAGTCTGCTCTCTATGTTTCAGGCAGTCTGCTCTCTAGGTTTCAGGCAGTCTGCTTTCTAGGCTCTTTCAGGCAGTCTGCTCTCTAGGCTCTTTCAGACAGTCTGCTCTCTAGGTTTCAGGCAGTCTGCTCTAGGTTTCAGGCAGTCTGTTCTCTAGGTTTCAGGCAGTCTGCTGTCTAAGTTTCAGGCAGTCTGCTCTCGATGTTTCAGGCAGTCTGCTGTCTAGGTTTCAGGCAGTCTGCTCTCTAGGTTTCAGGCAGTCTGTTCTCTAGGTTCAGGCAGTCTGCTCTCTAGGCTCTTTCAGGCAGTCTGCTGTCTAGGTTTCAGGCAGTCTGCTCTCTAGGTTTCAGGCAGTCTGCTCTCTAGGTTTCAGGCAGTCTGCTCTCTAGGTTTCAGGCAGTCTGCTGTCTAGGTTTCAGGCAGTCTGTTCTCTAGGTTTCAGGCAGTCTGCTGTCTAGGTTTCAGGCAGTCTGCTCTCTAGGTTTCAGGCAGTCTGCTCTCTAGGTTTCAGGCAGTCTGCTCTCTAGGGTTCAGGCAGTCTGCTCTCTAGGGTTCAGGCAGTCTGTTCTCTAGGTTTCAGGCAGTCTGCTCTCTAGGTTTCAGGCAGTCTGCTCTCTAGGTTTCGTGCAGTCTGCTCTCTAGGTTTCAGACAGTCTGCTCTCTAGGTTTCAGGCAGTCTGCTCTCTAGGTTTCAGGCAGTCTGCTCTCTAGGTTTCAGGCAGTCTGCTCTCTAGGTTTCAGGCAGTCTGCTCTCTAGGTTTCAGGCAGTCTGCTTTCTAGGTTTCAGGCAGTCTGCTCTCTAGGTTTCAGGCAGTCTGTTCTCTAGGCTGTTTCAGGCAGTCTGTTCTCTAGGCTGTTTCAGGCAGTCTGCTCTCTAGGCTCTTTCAGGCAGTCTGCTCTCTAGGTTTCAGGCAGTCTGCTCTCTAGGTTTCAGGCAGTCTGCTCTCTAGGTTTCAGGCAGTCTGCTCTCTAGGTTTCAGGCAGTCTGCTCTCTAGGTTTCAGGCAGTCTGCTCTCTAGGGTTCAGGCAGTCTGCTCTCTAGGTTTCAGGCAGTCTGCTCTCTAGGTTTCAGGCAGTCTGTTCTCTAGGTTTCAGGCAGTCTGCTCTCTATGTTTCAGGCAGTCTGCTCTCTATGTTTCAGGCAGTCTGCTCTCTAGGTTTCAGGCAGTCTGCTTTCTAGGCTCTTTCAGGCAGTCTGCTCTCTAGGCTCTTTCAGACAGTCTGCTCTCTAGGTTTCAGGCAGTCTGCTCTAGGTTTCAGGCAGTCTGCTCTCTAGGTTTCAGGCAGTCTGTTCTCTAGGTTTCAGGCAGTCTGCTGTCTAAGTTTCTGGCAGTCTGCTGTCTAGGTTTCAGGCAGTCTGCTCTCTAGGTTTCAGGCAGTCTGTTCTCTAGGTTTCAGGCAGTCTGCTCTCTAGGTTTCAGGCAGTCTGCTCTCTAGGGTTCAGGCAGTCTGCTCTCTAGGTTTCAGGCATTCTGCTCTCTAGGTTTCAGGCAGTCTGCTCTCTAGGTTTCAGGCAGTCTGCTCTCTAGGTTTCAGGCAGTCTGCTCTCTAGGTTTCAGGCAGTCTGCTCTCTAGGTTTCAGGCAGTCTGCTCTCTAGGTTTCAGGCAGTCTGCTCTCTAGGTTTCAGGCAGTCTGCTCTCTAGGTTTCAGGCAGTCTGCTCTCTAGGTTTCAGGCAGTCTGCTCTCTAGGTTTCAGGCAGTCTGCTCTCTAGGGTTCAGGCAGTCTGCTCTCTAGGTTTCAGGCAGTCTGTTCTCTAGGTTTCAGGCAGTCTGTTCTCTAGGTTTCAGGCAGTCTGCTGTCTAAGTTTCAGGCAGTCTGCTGTCTAGGTTTCAGGCAGTCTGCTCTCTAGGTTTCAGGCAGTCTGTTCTCTAGGTTTCAGGCAGTCTGCTCTCTAGGTTTCAGGCAGTCTGCTCTCTAGGGTTCAGGCAGTCTGCTCTCTAGGTTTCAGGCATTCTGCTCTCTAGGTTTCAGGCAGTCTGCTCTCTAGGTTTCAGGCAGTCTGCTCTCTAGGTTTCAGGCAGTCTGCTCTCTAGGTTTCAGGCAGTCTGCTCTCTAGGTTTCAGGCAGTCTGTTCTCTAGGCTGTTTCAGGCAGTCTGCTCTCTAGGTTTCAGGCATTCTGCTCTCTAGGTTTCAGGCAGTCTGCTCTCTAGGTTTCAGGCAGTCTGCTCTCTAGGTTTCAGGCAGTCTGCTCTCTAGGTTTCAGGCAGTCTGCTCTCTAGGTTTCAGGCAGTCTGCTCTCTAGGTTTCAGGCAGTCTGCTCTCTAGGGTTCAGGCAGTCTGCTCTCTAGGTTTCAGGCAGTCTGCTCTCTAGGTTTCAGGCAGTCTGCTCTCTAGGTTTCAGGCAGTCTGCTCTCTATGTTTCAGGCAGTCTGCTCTCTAGGTTTCAGGCAGTCTGCTTTCTAGGCTCTTTCAGGCAGTCTGCTCTCTAGGCTCTTTCAGACAGTCTGCTCTCTAGGTTTCAGGCAGTCTGCTCTAGGTTTCAGGCAGTCTGCTCTCTAAGTTTCAGGCAGTCTGTTCTCTAGGTTTCAGGCAGTCTGCTGTCTAAGTTTCAGGCAGTCTGCTCTCGATGTTTCAGGCAGTCTGCTGTCTAGGTTTCAGGCAGTCTGCTCTCTAGGTTTCAGGCAGTCTGTTCTCTAGGTTTCAGGCAGTCTGCTCTCTAGGTTTCAGGCAGTCTGCTCTCTAGGGTTCAGGCAGTCTGCTCTCTAGGTTTCAGGCAGTCTGTTCTCTAGGCTGTTTCAGGCAGTCTGCTGTTTAGGTTTCAGGCAGTCTGCTCTCTATGTTTCAGGCAGTCTGCTCTCTATGTTTCAGGCAGTCTGCTCTCTAGGTTTCAGGCAGTCTGCTCTCTAGGCTCTTTCAGGCAGTCTGCTGTCTAGGTTTCAGGCAGTCTGCTGTCTAGGTTTCAGGCAGTCTGCTCTCTAGGTTTCAGGCAGTCTGCTCTCTATGTTTCAGGCAGTCTGCTGTCTAGGTTTCAGGCAGTCTGCTCTCTAGGTTTCAGGCAGTCTGTTCTCTAGGTTTCAGGCAGTCTGCTGTCTAGGTTTCAGGCAGTCTGCTCTCTAGGTTTCAGGCAGTCTGCTCTCTAGGGTTCAGGCAGTCTGCTCTCTAGGTTTCAGGCAGTCTGTTCTCTAGGTTTCAGGCAGTCTGCTGTCTAGGTTTCAGGCAGTCTGCTCTCTGGGTTTCAGGCAGTCTGCTCTCTAGGCTCTTTCAGGCAGTCTGCTCTCTAGGTTTCAGGCAGTCTGCTCTCTAGGTTTCAGGCAGTCTGCTCTCTAGGTTTCAGGCAGTCTGTTCTCTAGGTTTCAGGCAGTCTGCTCTCTAGGCTCTTTCAGGCAGTCTGCTGTCTAGGTTTCAGGCAGTCTGCTCTCTAGGTTTCAGGCAGTCTGCTCTCTAGGTTTCAGGCAGTCTGCTCTCTAGGTTTCAGGCAGTCTGCTGTCTAGGTTTCAGGCAGTCTGCTCTCTAGGTTTCAGGCAGTCTGTTCTCTAGGTTTCAGGCAGTCTGCTGTCTAGGTTTCAGGCAGTCTGCTCTCTAGGTTTCAGGCAGTCTGCTCTCTAGGGTTCAGGCGTTCTGCTCTCTAGGTTTCAGGCAGTCTGTTCTCTAGGTTTCAGGCAGTCTGCTGTCTAGGTTTCAGGCAGTCTGCTCTCTAGGGTTCAGGCAGTCTGCTCTCTAGGGTTCAGGCAGTCTGTTCTCTAGGTTTCAGGCAGTCTGCTCTCTAGGTTTCAGGCAGTCTGCTCTCTAGGTTTCGTGCAGTCTGCTCTCTAGGTTTCAGACAGTCTGCTCTCTAGGTTTCAGGCAGTCTGCTCTCTAGGTTTCAGGCAGTCTGCTCTCTAGGTTTCAGGCAGTCTGCTCTCTAGGTTTCAGGCAGTCTGCTCTCTAGGTTTCAGGCAGTCTGTTCTCTAGGCTGTTTCAGGCAGTCTGCTCTCTAGGCTCTTTCAGGCAGTCTGCTCTCTAGGTTTCAGGCATTCTGCTCTCTAGGTTTCAGGCATTCTGCTCTCTAGGTTTCAGGCAGTCTGCTCTCTAGGTTTCAGGCAGTCTGCTCTCTAGGTTTCAGGCAGTCTGCTCTCTAGGTTTCAGGCAGTCTGCTCTCTAGGTTTCAGGCAGTCTGCTCTCTAGGGTTCAGGCAGTCTGCTCTCTAGGTTTCAGGCAGTCTGTTCTCTAGGTTTCAGGCAGTCTGCTGTCTAGGTTTCAGGCAGTCTGCTCTCTATGTTTCAGGCAGTCTGCTCTCTAGGCTCTTTCAGGCAGTCTGCTCTCTAGGCTCTTTCAGGCAGTCTGCTCTCTAGGCTCTTTCAGGCAGTCTGCTCTCTAGGTTTCAGGCAGTCTGCTGTCTAGTTTTCAGGCAGTCTGCTCTCTAGGTTTCAGGCAGTCTGTTCTCTAGGTTTCAGGCAGTCTGCTGTCTAGGTTTCAGGCAGTCTGCTCTCTAGGGTTCAGGCAGTCTGCTCTCTAGGGTTCAGGCAGTCTGTTCTCTAGGTTTCAGGCAGTCTGCTCTCTAGGTTTCAGGCAGTCTGCTCTCTAGGTTTCGTGCAGTCTGCTCTCTAGGTTTCAGACAGTCTGCTCTCTAGGTTTCAGACAGTCTGCTCTCTAGGTTTCAGGCAGTCTGCTCTCTAGGTTTCAGGCAGTCTGCTCTCTAGGTTTCAGGCAGTCTGCTCTCTAGGTTTCAGGCAGTCTGCTCTCTAGGTTTCAGGCAGTCTGCTCTCTAGGTTTCAGGCAGTCTGCTCTCTAGGTTTCAGGCAGTCTGCTTTCTAGGTTTCAGGCAGTCTGCTCTCTAGGTTTCAGGCAGTCTGTTCTCTAGGCTGTTTCAGGCAGTCTGCTCTCTAGGTTTCAGGCATTCTGCTCTCTAGGTTTCAGGCAGTCTGCTCTCTAGGTTTCAGGCAGTCTGCTCTCTAGGTTTCAGGCAGTCTGCTCTCTAGGTTTCAGGCAGTCTGCTCTCTAGGTTTCAGGCAGTCTGCTCTCTAGGTTTCAGGCAGTCTGCTCTCTAGGTTTCAGGCAGTCTGCTCTCTAGGTTTCAGGCAGTCTGCTCTCTAGGTTTCAGGCAGTCTGCTCTCTAGGTTTCAGGCAGTCTGTTCTCTAGGCTGTTTCAGGCAGTCTGCTCTCTAGGTTTCAGGCAGTCTGCTCTCTAGGTTTCAGGCAGTCTGCTCTCTAGGTTTCAGGCAGTCTGCTCTCTAGGTTTCAGGCAGTCTGCTCTCTAGGTTTCAGGCAGTCTGCTCTCTAGGTTTCAGGCAGTCTGCTCTCTAGGGTTCAGGCAGTCTGCTCTCTAGGTTTCAGGCAGTCTGCTCTCTAGGTTTCAGGCAGTCTGCTCTCTAGGTTTCAGGCAGTCTGCTCTCTATGTTTCAGGCAGTCTGCTCTCTAGGTTTCAGGCAGTCTGCTTTCTAGGCTCTTTCAGGCAGTCTGCTCTCTAGGCTCTTTCAGACAGTCTGCTCTCTAGGTTTCAGGCAGTCTGCTCTAGGTTTCAGGCAGTCTGTTCTCTAGGTTTCAGGCAGTCTGCTGTCTAAGTTTCAGGCAGTCTGCTCTCGATGTTTCAGGCAGTCTGCTGTCTAGGTTTCAGGCAGTCTGCTCTCTAGGTTTCAGGCAGTCTGTTCTCTAGGTTCAGGCAGTCTGCTCTCTAGGCTCTTTCAGGCAGTCTGCTGTCTAGGTTTCAGGCAGTCTGCTCTCTAGGTTTCAGGCAGTCTGCTCTCTAGGTTTCAGGCAGTCTGCTCTCTAGGTTTCAGGCAGTCTGCTGTCTAGGTTTCAGGCAGTCTGTTCTCTAGGTTTCAGGCAGTCTGCTGTCTAGGTTTCAGGCAGTCTGCTCTCTAGGTTTCAGGCAGTCTGCTCTCTAGGTTTCAGGCAGTCTGCTCTCTAGGGTTCAGGCAGTCTGCTCTCTAGGGTTCAGGCAGTCTGTTCTCTAGGTTTCAGGCAGTCTGCTCTCTAGGTTTCAGGCAGTCTGCTCTCTAGGTTTCAGGCAGTCTGCTCTCTAGGTTTCAGGCAGTCTGCTCTCTAGGTTTCAGGCAGTCTGCTTTCTAGGTTTCAGGCAGTCTGCTCTCTAGGTTTCAGGCAGTCTGTTCTCTAGGCTGTTTCAGGCAGTCTGTTCTCTAGGCTGTTTCAGGCAGTCTGCTCTCTAGGCTCTTTCAGGCAGTCTGCTCTCTAGGTTTCAGGCAGTCTGCTCTCTAGGTTTCAGGCAGTCTGCTCTCTAGGTTTCAGGCAGTCTGCTCTCTAGGTTTCAGGCAGTCTGCTCTCTAGGTTTCAGGCAGTCTGCTCTCTAGGTTTCAGGCAGTCTGCTCTCTAGGGTTCAGGCAGTCTGCTCTCTATGTTTCAGGCAGTCTGCTCTCTATGTTTCAGGCAGTCTGCTCTCTAGGTTTCAGGCAGTCTGCTTTCTAGGCTCTTTCAGGCAGTCTGCTCTCTAGGCTCTTTCAGACAGTCTGCTCTCTAGGTTTCAGGCAGTCTGCTCTAGGTTTCAGGCAGTCTGCTCTCTAGGTTTCAGGCAGTCTGTTCTCTAGGTTTCAGGCAGTCTGCTGTCTAAGTTTCTGGCAGTCTGCTGTCTAGGTTTCAGGCAGTCTGCTCTCTAGGTTTCAGGCAGTCTGTTCTCTAGGTTTCAGGCAGTCTGCTCTCTAGGTTTCAGGCAGTCTGCTCTCTAGGGTTCAGGCAGTCTGCTCTCTAGGTTTCAGGCATTCTGCTCTCTAGGTTTCAGGCAGTCTGCTCTCTAGGTTTCAGGCAGTCTGCTCTCTAGGTTTCAGGCAGTCTGCTCTCTAGGTTTCAGGCAGTCTGCTCTCTAGGTTTCAGGCAGTCTGCTCTCTAGGTTTCAGGCAGTCTGCTCTCTAGGTTTCAGGCAGTCTGCTCTCTAGGTTTCAGGCAGTCTGCTCTCTAGGTTTCAGGCAGTCTGCTCTCTAGGTTTCAGGCAGTCTGCTCTCTAGGTTTCAGGCAGTCTGCTCTCTAGGGTTCAGGCAGTCTGCTCTCTAGGTTTCAGGCAGTCTGTTCTCTAGGTTTCAGGCAGTCTGTTCTCTAGGTTTCAGGCAGTCTGCTGTCTAAGTTTCAGGCAGTCTGCTGTCTAGGTTTCAGGCAGTCTGCTCTCTAGGTTTCAGGCAGTCTGTTCTCTAGGTTTCAGGCAGTCTGCTCTCTAGGTTTCAGGCAGTCTGCTCTCTAGGGTTCAGGCAGTCTGCTCTCTAGGTTTCAGGCATTCTGCTCTCTAGGTTTCAGGCAGTCTGCTCTCTAGGTTTCAGGCAGTCTGCTCTCTAGGTTTCAGGCAGTCTGCTCTCTAGGTTTCAGGCAGTCTGCTCTCTAGGTTTCAGGCAGTCTGTTCTCTAGGCTGTTTCAGGCAGTCTGCTCTCTAGGTTTCAGGCATTCTGCTCTCTAGGTTTCAGGCAGTCTGCTCTCTAGGTTTCAGGCAGTCTGCTCTCTAGGTTTCAGGCAGTCTGCTCTCTAGGTTTCAGGCAGTCTGCTCTCTAGGTTTCAGGCAGTCTGCTCTCTAGGTTTCAGGCAGTCTGCTCTCTAGGGTTCAGGCAGTCTGCTCTCTAGGTTTCAGGCAGTCTGCTCTCTAGGTTTCAGGCAGTCTGCTCTCTAGGTTTCAGGCAGTCTGCTCTCTATGTTTCAGGCAGTCTGCTCTCTAGGTTTCAGGCAGTCTGCTTTCTAGGCTCTTTCAGGCAGTCTGCTCTCTAGGCTCTTTCAGACAGTCTGCTCTCTAGGTTTCAGGCAGTCTGCTCTAGGTTTCAGGCAGTCTGCTCTCTAAGTTTCAGGCAGTCTGTTCTCTAGGTTTCAGGCAGTCTGCTGTCTAAGTTTCAGGCAGTCTGCTCTCGATGTTTCAGGCAGTCTGCTGTCTAGGTTTCAGGCAGTCTGCTCTCTAGGTTTCAGGCAGTCTGTTCTCTAGGTTTCAGGCAGTCTGCTCTCTAGGTTTCAGGCAGTCTGCTCTCTAGGGTTCAGGCAGTCTGCTCTCTAGGTTTCAGGCAGTCTGTTCTCTAGGCTGTTTCAGGCAGTCTGCTGTTTAGGTTTCAGGCAGTCTGCTCTCTATGTTTCAGGCAGTCTGCTCTCTATGTTTCAGGCAGTCTGCTCTCTAGGTTTCAGGCAGTCTGCTCTCTAGGCTCTTTCAGGCAGTCTGCTGTCTAGGTTTCAGGCAGTCTGCTGTCTAGGTTTCAGGCAGTCTGCTCTCTAGGTTTCAGGCAGTCTGCTCTCTATGTTTCAGGCAGTCTGCTGTCTAGGTTTCAGGCAGTCTGCTCTCTAGGTTTCAGGCAGTCTGTTCTCTAGGTTTCAGGCAGTCTGCTGTCTAGGTTTCAGGCAGTCTGCTCTCTAGGTTTCAGGCAGTCTGCTCTCTAGGTTTCAGGCAGTCTGCTCTCTAGGTTTCAGGCAGTCTGTTCTCTAGGTTTCAGGCAGTCTGCTCTCTAGGTTTCAGGCAGTCTGCTCTCTGGGTTTCAGGCAGTCTGCTCTCTAGGCTCTTTCAGGCAGTCTGCTCTCTAGGTTTCAGGCAGTCTGCTCTCTAGGTTTCAGGCAGTCTGCTCTCTAGGTTTCAGGCAGTCTGTTCTCTAGGTTTCAGGCAGTCTGCTCTCTAGGCTCTTTCAGGCATTCTGCTCTCTAGGTTTCAGGCAGTCTGCTCTCTAGGTTTCAGGCAGTCTGCTCTCTAGGTTTCAGGCAGTCTGCTCTCTAGGTTTCAGGCAGTCTGCTGTCTAGGTTTCAGGCAGTCTGCTCTCTAGGTTTCAGGCAGTCTGTTCTCTATGTTTCAGGCAGTCTGCTGTCTAGGTTTCAGGCAGTCTGCTCTCTAGGTTTCAGGCAGTCTGCTCTCTAGGGTTCAGGCGTTCTGCTCTCTAGGTTTCAGGCAGTCTGTTCTCTAGGTTTCAGGCAGTCTGCTGTCTAGGTTTCAGGCAGTCTGCTCTCTAGGGTTCAGGCAGTCTGCTCTCTAGGGTTCAGGCAGTCTGTTCTCTAGGTTTCAGGCAGTCTGCTCTCTAGGTTTCAGGCAGTCTGCTCTCTAGGTTTCGTGCAGTCTGCTCTCTAGGTTTCAGACAGTCTGCTCTCTAGGTTTCAGGCAGTCTGCTCTCTAGGTTTCAGGCAGTCTGCTCTCTAGGTTTCAGGCAGTCTGCTCTCTAGGTTTCAGGCAGTCTGCTCTCTAGGTTTCAGGCAGTCTGTTCTCTAGGCTGTTTCAGGCAGTCTGCTCTCTAGGCTCTTTCAGGCAGTCTGCTCTCTAGGTTTCAGGCATTCTGCTCTCTAGGTTTCAGGCAGTCTGCTCTCTAGGTTTCAGGCAGTCTGCTCTCTAGGTTTCAGGCAGTCTGCTCTCTAGGTTTCAGGCAGTCTGCTCTCTAGGGTTCAGGCAGTCTGCTCTCTAGGGTTCAGGCAGTCTGCTCTCTAGGTTTCAGGCAGTCTGCTCTCTAGGTTTCAGGCAGTCTGCTCTCTATGTTTCAGGCAGTCTGCTCTCTAGGTTTCAGGCAGTCTGCTCTCTAGGCTCTTTCAGGCAGTCTGCTGTCTAGGTTTCAGGCAGTCTGCTGTCTAGGTTTCAGGCAGTCTGCTCTCTAGGTTTCAGGCAGTCTGCTCTCTATGTTTCAGGCAGTCTGCTGTCTAGGTTTCAGGCAGTCTGCTCTCTAGGTTTCAGGCAGTCTGCTCTCTAGGGTTCAGGCAGTCTGCTCTCTAGGTTTCAGGCAGTCTGTTCTCTAGGTTTCAGGCAGTCTGCTGTCTAGGTTTCAGGCAGTCTGCTCTCTGGGTTTCAGGCAGTCTGCTCTCTAGGCTCTTTCAGGCAGTCTGCTCTCTAGGTTTCAGGCAGTCTGCTCTCTAGGTTTCAGGCAGTCTGCTCTCTAGGTTTCAGGCAGTCTGTTCTCTAGGTTTCAGGCAGTCTGCTCTCTAGGCTCTTTCAGGCAGTCTGCTCTCTAGGCTCTTTCAGGCAGTCTGCTGTCTAGGTTTCAGGCAGTCTGCTCTCTAGGTTTCAGGCAGTCTGCTCTCTAGGTTTCAGGCAGTCTGCTCTCTAGGTTTCAGGCAGTCTGCTGTCTAGGTTTCAGGCAGTCTGCTCTCTAGGTTTCAGGCAGTCTGTTCTCTAGGTTTCAGGCAGTCTGCTGTCTAGGTTTCAGGCAGTCTGCTCTCTAGGTTTCAGGCAGTCTGCTCTCTAGGGTTCAGGCGTTCTGCTCTCTAGGTTTCAGGCAGTCTGTTCTCTAGGTTTCAGGCAGTCTGCTGTCTAGGTTTCAGGCAGTCTGCTCTCTAGGGTTCAGGCAGTCTGCTCTCTAGGGTTCAGGCAGTCTGTTCTCTAGGTTTCAGGCAGTCTGCTCTCTAGGTTTCAGGCAGTCTGCTCTCTAGGTTTCGTGCAGTCTGCTCTCTAGGTTTCAGACAGTCTACTCTCTAGGTTTCAGGCAGTCTGCTCTCTAGGTTTCAGGCAGTCTGCTCTCTAGGTTTCAGGCAGTCTGCTCTCTAGGTTTCAGGCAGTCTGTTCTCTAGGCTGTTTCAGGCAGTCTGCTCTCTAGGCTCTTTCAGGCAGTCTGCTCTCTAGGTTTCAGGCATTCTGCTCTCTAGGTTTCAGGCAGTCTGCTCTCTATGTTTCAGGCAGTCTGCTGTCTAGGTTTCAGGCAGTCTGCTCTCTAGGTTTCAGGCAGTCTGCTCTCTAGGGTTCAGGCAGTCTGCTCTCTAGGTTTCAGGCAGTCTGTTCTCTAGGTTTCAGGCAGTCTGCTGTCTAGGTTTCAGGCAGTCTGCTCTCTGGGTTTCAGGCAGTCTGCTCTCTAGGCTCTTTCAGGCAGTCTGCTCTCTAGGTTTCAGGCAGTCTGCTCTCTAGGTTTCAGGCAGTCTGTTCTCTAGGTTTCAGGCAGTCTGCTCTCTAGGCTCTTTCAGGCAGTCTGCTGTCTAGGTTTCAGGCAGTCTGCTCTCTAGGTTTCAGGCAGTCTGCTCTCTAGGTTTCAGGCAGTCTGCTCTCTAGGTTTCAGGCAGTCTGCTCTCTAGGTTTCAGGCAGTCTGCTGTCTAGGTTTCAGGCAGTCTGCTCTCTAGGTTTCAGGCAGTCTGTTCTCTAGGTTTCAGGCAGTCTGCTGTCTAGGTTTCAGGCAGTCTGCTCTCTAGGTTTCAGGCAGTCTGCTCTCTAGGGTTCAGGCGTTCTGCTCTCTAGGTTTCAGGCAGTCTGTTCTCTAGGTTTCAGGCAGTCTGCTGTCTAGGTTTCAGGCAGTCTGCTCTCTAGGGTTCAGGCAGTCTGCTCTCTAGGGTTCAGGCAGTCTGTTCTCTAGGTTTCAGGCAGTCTGCTCTCTAGGTTTCAGGCAGTCTGCTCTCTAGGTTTCGTGCAGTCTGCTCTCTAGGTTTCAGACAGTCTGCTCTCTAGGTTTCAGGCAGTCTGCTCTCTAGGTTTCAGGCAGTCTGCTCTCTAGGTTTCAGGCAGTCTGCTCTCTAGGTTTCAGGCAGTCTGTTCTCTAGGCTGTTTCAGGCAGTCTGCTCTCTAGGCTCTTTCAGGCAGTCTGCTCTCTAGGTTTCAGGCATTCTGCTCTCTAGGTTTCAGGCAGTCTGCTCTCTAGGTTTCAGGCAGTCTGCTCTCTAGGTTTCAGGCAGTCTGCTCTCTAGGTTTCAGGCAGTCTGCTCTCTAGGTTTCAGGCAGTCTGCTCTCTAGGTTTCAGGCAGTCTGCTCTCTAGGGTTCAGGCAGTCTGCTCTCTAGGGTTCAGGCAGTCTGCTCTCTAGGTTTCAGGCAGTCTGCTCTCTAGGTTTCAGGCAGTCTGTTCTCTAGGTTTCAGGCAGTCTGCTCTCTATGTTTCAGGCAGTCTGCTCTCTATGTTTCAGGCAGTCTGCTCTCTAGGTTTCAGGCAGTCTGCTTTCTAGGCTCTTTCAGGCAGTCTGCTCTCTAGGCTCTTTCAGACAGTCTGCTCTCTAGGCTCTTTCAGACAGTCTGCTCTCTAGGTTTCAGGCAGTCTGCTCTAGGTTTCAGGCAGTCTGCTCTCTAGGTTTCAGGCAGTCTGTTCTCTAGGTTTCAGGCAGTCTGCTGTCTAAGTTTCAGGCAGTCTGCTGTCTAGGTTTCAGGCAGTCTGCTCTCTAGGTTTCAGGCAGTCTGTTCTATAGGTTTCAGGCAGTCTGCTCTCTAGGTTTCAGGCAGTCTGCTCTCTAGGGTTCAGGCAGTCTGCTCTCTAGGTTTCAGGCAGTCTGTTCTCTAGGTTTCAGGCAGTCTGCTGTTTAGGTTTCAGGCAGTCTGCTCTCTATGTTTCAGGCAGTCTGCTCTCTATGTTTCAGGCAGTCTGCTCTCTATGTTTCAGGCAGTCTGCTCTCTAGGTTTCAGGCAGTCTGCTCTCTAGGCTCTTTCAGGCAGTCTGCTGTCTAGGTTTCAGGCAGTCTGCTGTCTAGGTTTCAGGCAGTCTGCTCTCTAGGTTTCAGGCAGTCTGCTCTCTATGTTTCAGGCAGTCTGCTGTCTAGGTTTCAGGCAGTCTGCTGTCTAGGTTTCAGGCAGTCTGTTCTCTAGGTTTCAGGCAGTCTGCTGTCTAGGTTTCAGGCAGTCTGCTCTCTAGGTTTCAGGCAGTCTGCTCTCTAGGGTTCAGGCAGTCTGCTCTCTAGGTTTCAGGCAGTCTGTTCTCTAGGTTTCAGGCAGTCTGCTGTCTAGGTTTCAGGCAGTCTGCTCTCTGGGTTTCAGGCAGTCTGCTCTCTAGGCTCTTTCAGGCATTCTGCTCTCTAGGTTTCAGGCAGTCTGCTCTCTAGGTTTCAGGCAGTCTGCTGTCTAGGTTTCAGGCAGTCTGCTCTCTAGGTTTCAGGCAGTCTGCTCTCTAGGGTTCAGGCAGTCTGCTCTCTAGGTTTCAGGCAGTCTGTTCTCTAGGTTTCAGGCAGTCTGCTGTCTAGGTTTCAGGCAGTCTGCTCTCTGGGTTTCAGGCAGTCTGCTCTCTAGGCTCTTTCAGGCATTCTGCTCTCTAGGTTTCAGGCAGTCTGCTCTCTAGGTTTCAGGCAGTCTGCTCTCTAGGTTTCAGGCAGTCTGTTCTCTAGGTTTCAGGCAGTCTGCTCTCTAGGCTCTTTCAGGCAGTCTGCTGTCTAGGTTTCAGGCAGTCTGCTCTCTAGGTTTCAGGCAGTCTGCTCTCTAGGTTTCAGGCAGTCTGCTGTCTAGGTTTCAGGCAGTCTGCTCTCTAGGTTTCAGGCAGTCTGTTCTCTAGGTTTCAGGCAGTCTGCTGTCTAGGTTTCAGGCAGTCTGCTCTCTAGGTTTCAGGCAGTCTGCTCTCTAGGGTTCAGGCGTTCTGCTCTCTAGGTTTCAGGCAGTCTGTTCTCTAGGTTTCAGGCAGTCTGCTGTCTAGGTTTCAGGCAGTCTGCTCTCTGGGTTTCAGGCAGTCTGCTCTCTAGGTTTCAGGCAGTCTGTTCTCTAGGTTTCAGGCAGTCTGCTGTCTAGGTTTCAGGCAGTCTGATCTCTATGTTTCAGGCAGTCTGCTCTCTATGTTTCAGGCAGTCTGCTGTCTATGTTTCAGGCAGTCTGCTCTCTATGTTTCAGGCAGTCTGCTCTCTAGGTTTCAGTTTGTCTGCTCTCTAGGTTTCAGGCAGTCTGCTCTCTAGGTTTCAGGCAGTCTGCTCTCTAGGTTTCAGGCAGTCTGCTCTCTAGGTTTCAGGCAGTCTGCTCTCTAGGTTTCAGGCAGTCTGCTGTCTAGGTTTCAGGCAGTCTGCTGTCTAGGTTTCAGGCAGTCTGCTGTCTAGGTTTCAGGCAGTCTGCTCTCTAGGTTTCAGGCAGTCTGCTCTCTAGGTTTCAGGCAGTCTGCTCTCTAGGTTTCAGGCAGTCTGCTCTCTATGTTTCAGGCAGTCTGCTGTCTATGTTTCAGGCAGTCTGCTCTCTAGGTTTCAGGCAGTCTGTTCTCTAGGTTTCAGGCAGTCTGTTCTCTAGGCTCTTTCAGGCAGTCTGCTCTCTAGGCTTTTTCAGGCAGTCTGCTCTCTGGGCTCTTTCAGGCAGTCTGCTCTCTGGGCTCTTTCAGGCAGTCTGTTCTCTGGGCTCTTTCAGGCAGTCTGTTCTCTAGGCTCTTTCAGGCAGTCTGTTCTCTGGGCTCTTTCAGGCAGTCTGTTCTCTGGGCTCTTTCAGGCAGTCTGTTCTCTGGGCTCTTTCAGGCAGTCTGCTCTCTAGGTTTCAGGCAGTCTGTTCTCTAGGCTCTTTCAGGCAGTCTGCTCTCTAGGTTTCAGGCAGTCTGTTCTCTGGGCTCTTTCAGGCAGTCTGCTCTCTAGGTTTCAGGCAGTCTGTTCTCTAGGTTTCAGGCAGTCTGTTCTCTAGGCTCTTTCAGGCCTGAGGTTCATTATATCTCCACCTGATACTAATGTCTGACACCTGCTGGAGTTCACACTTCCTCCCTCTCTTCTATTATTATCATACTTCCTCCCTCTCTTCCTCCTCCATTATTTACTATGTTCACTGCAGTTTTTCCTTTCTTACTCTCTCTCTCTCTCTCTCTCTCTCTCTCTCTCTCTCTCTCTCTCTCTCTCTCTCTCTCTCTCTCTCCTCTCTCTCTGTCCCTGTGTCTCCTCTGTCTCTGTCTCTCTCTCCCTATCCCCTCTCTCTGTCTCTGTGTCTCCCCTCTCTCTGTCTCTGTGTCTCTGTCTCTCCCTCTGTCTCTGTGTCTCCTCTCTCTCTGTCTCCTCTCTCTCTCTCTCTCTCTCTGTCCCTGTGTCTCCTCTCTCTCTGTCTCTCTCTCTCCCCTCTCTCTGTCTCTCTCTCCCTCTCTCTGTCTCTGTCTCTCTCTCTCTCTCCTCTCTGTCTCTGTCTCTGTCTCTCTCCCTCTCACCTCTCTCGCGAACTAGATAATAAACAAAGGGGAGTGAAGTAGATAATAAACAAAAGTGAAATAAACAATGAACAGTAAACATTACACTCACAAAAGTTCCAAAAGAATAAAGACATTTCAAAGGTCATATTATGTCTATATACAGTGTTGTAACAATGTACAAATAGTTAAAGTACAAAAGGGAAAATAAATCAACATAAATATGGGTTGTATTTACAATGGTGTTTGTTCTTCACTGGTTGACCTTTTCTTGTGGCAACAGGTCACAAATCTTACTGCTGTGACGGCACACTGTGGTATTTCTCCCAGTAGATATGGGAGTTTATCAAAATCGGGTTTGTTTTCAAATTCTTTGTGGATCTGTGTAATCTGAGGGAAATGTGTGTCTCTAATATGGTCCTACATTTGGCAGGAGGTCAGGAAGTGCAGGAGGTCAGGAAGTGCAGGAGGTCTCTCTACCTGAGTGCCTGCATGGTAGAAAACCTCCAAGTAACCAAGGAGGAAAAGCCTGACAGGAGTAACATAATGGCATCCTAATCCCTATATAGTGCACTACTTTTGACCACAAAAATAGTGCACTTACTAGGGAACAGGGTGCCTTTTGGGATGCGGGCAAAGCCTTTCTTTCTCTGTGAAATACTAATGACTGCCGTGGCTGGCTAATCAGCTAGTCGCTGCTGTCAGCTCCGACTCAGTAATGATGGTGCAAAATGATAACATGGTTATCTGGCTTTCTGTCTCGCTCTCTGTCGCTCTCTGTCTCTCTCTCTCTCTCTCTCTCTCTCTCTCTCTCTCGCTCTCTGTCTCTCTCGGTCTCTCTCTCTGTCTCTATCTCTCGCTCTCTGTCGCTCTCTGTCTCTCTCTCTCTGTCTCTCTCTCTCTCTCTCTGTCTCTCTCTCTCTCTCTCTGTCTCTTTCTCTGTCTCTCTCTGTCGCTCTCTGTCTCACTCTCTGTCTGTCTTTCTCTCTCTCTCTGTCTCTTTCTCTCTATCTCTCTCTCTGTCGCTCTCTGTCTCTCTGTCTGTCTCTCTCTCTCTCTGTCTGTCTCTCTCTCTCTGTCTCTCTCTCTGTCTCTCTCTGTCTCTCTCTTTCTCTGTCTGTCTGTCTGTCTGTCTGTCTCTCTGTCTCTCTCTGTCTCTCTCTGTCTCTCTCTGTCTCTCTCTGTCTCTCTCTGTCTCTCTCTGTCTCTCTCTCTTTCTCGGTCTCTCTCTGTCTCTCTCTCTCTCTCTCTCTCTCTGTCTCTCTCTCTCTGTCTGTCTGTATCTCTCTCTCTGTCTCTCTCTGTCCGTCTCTCTCTCTCTCTCTCTCTGTCTCTCTCTATCTCCCTCCCTCTCTTTCTCTCTCTCGGTCTCTTTCTCTCTCTCTCTCCTCTTCTCTCGCTCGCTCTCTGCTCGCTCTGTACTCTCTCACACACACACCCTCCTCTCCAAAAGTAGTGCACTACATAGGGAATAGGCTGCTATATATGTGACTCAGCCTGACTGCGAGACAATCTGCCTAGCGGGTTCCTGTTGACCTCCGAGCGCCCTTCTGAAGATCCTTCCCACTGATGTCTTTACAAGCAGCCTTGTGGATAAATATACCTTCCCGTTGTGTAATCTGCTACCATGAGCCCTATTGGTCCTGGACAAAAGCAGTGCACTATATGGAGAATAGGGTGCCATTTGGGAAGGGCCCGTCATGTTAACCGGTGATAAATCATTTCACAGGTATTTGAACGTGTTCTTCACCTCTCCTCGATCTTCTCAATACATTTTTTTTGCTTCCTTTTTCATTCCTGGCCAATCCTCTTCCGCCTGCCAACGTTGTTTCACTCCATCCTTCCCTTCTTCCCACTCCTCTCATCCACCCTGTTCTCTCTGGACAGACGAGAGGACATGTCTGGGCAGACGAGAGGACATGTCTGGGCAGACGAGAGGACATGTCTGGGCAGACGAGAGGACAGGTCTGGGCAGACGAGAGGACAGGTCTGGACTTACGAGAGGACAGGTCTGGACTTACGAGAGGACAGGTCTGGACTTACGAGAGGACAGGTCTGGACTTACGAGAGGACAGGTCTGGACTTACGAGAGGACAGGTCTGGACTTACGAGAGGACAGGTCTGGACTTACGAGAGGACAGGTCTGGACTTACGAGAGGACAGGTCTGGACTTACGAGAGGACAGGTCTGGACTTACGAGAGGACAGGTCTGGACTTACGAGAGGACAGGTCTGGACAGACGAGAGGACAGGTCGGGACAGACGAGAGGACAGGTCGGGACAGACGAGAGGACAGGTCGGGACTTACGAGAGGACAGGTCTGGACAGACGAGAGGACAGGTCTGGACAGACGAGAGGACAGGAGTAGTAGTATTGTTATTATATACATTTTTGCCTCATTCTTTACTGCAACTGGAGTTGGCCAGGTCTCTCTCTCTTTCTCTGTTTCTCTCTCGCTCCTCACTCAATTATATTTTTTAATTTTAAGGGGATTTATTGGCATGGGAAACATATCTTTACATTGTCAAAGCAAGTGAAGTAGATAATAAACAGAAGTAAAATAAACTATAAAAAATGTACAGTAAATATTACTCACAACAGAATATCACTATAGAGAGAGTTAGAGAGAGAACACCATCACTATAGAGAGAGAGAACACCATCACTATAGAGAGAGAGAACACCATCACTATAGAGAGAGAGAGAACACCATCACTATAGAGAGAGAGAGAACACCATCACTATAGAGAGAGAGAGAGAAAAGACCATCACTATAGAGAGAGAGAGAGAGAACACCATCACTATAGAGAGAGAGAGAACACCATCACTATATAGAGAGAGAGAACACCATCACTATATAGAGAGAGAGAACACCATCACTAGAGAGAGAGAGAGAACACCATCACTATTGAGAGAGAGAGAGAACACCATCACTATAGAGAGAGAACACCATCACTATAGAGAGAGAGAGAACACCATCACTATAGAGAGAGAGAACACCATCACTATAGAGAGAGAGAGAGAACACCATCACTATAGAGAGAGAGAACACCATCACTATAGAGAGAGAGAGAGAGAACACCATCACTAGAGAGAGAGAGAGAGAGAGAACACCATCACTATAGAGAGAGAGAGAGAACACCATCACTATAGAGAGAGAGAGAGAACACCATCACTAGAGAGAGAGAGAGAGAGAGAACACCATCACTATAGAGAGAGAGAACACCATCACTATAGAGAGAGAGAGAACACCATCACTATAGAGAGAGAGAACACCATCACTATAGAGAGAGAGAGAACACCATCACTAGAGAGAGAGAGAGAACACCATCACTATAGAGAGAGAGAGAACACCATCACTATAGAGAGAGAGAGAACACCATCACTATAGAGAGAGAGAGAACACCATCACTATAGAGAGAGAGAGAACACCATCACTATAGAGAGAGAGAGAACACCATCACTATAGAGAGAGAACACCATCACTATAGAGAGAGAGAGAGGGAACACCATCACTATAGAGAGAGAACACCATCACTATAGAGAGAGAGAGAGAGAACACCATCACTATAGAGAGAGAACACCATCACTATAGAGAGAGAGAGAGAACACCATCACTATAGAGAGAGAGAGAGAACACCATCACTATATAGAGAGAGAGAACACCATCACTATAGAGAGAGAGAGAACACCATCACTATAGAGAGAGAGAGAACACCATCACTATAGAGAGAGAGAGAACACCATCACTATAGAGAGAGAGAGAGAACACCATCACTATAGAGAGAGAGAGAGAACACCATCACTATAGAGAGAGAGAGAGAACACCATCACTATAGAGAGAGAGAGAGAACACCATCACTATAGAGAGAGAGAGAACACCATCACTATAGAGAGAGAGAGAGAACACCATCACTATAGAGAGAGAGAGAGAACACCATCACTATAGAGAGAGAGAGAACACCATCACTATAGAGAGAGAGAGAGAACACCATCACTATAGAGAGAGAGAGAACACCATCACTATAGAGAGAGAGAGAGAACACCATCACTATAGAGAGAGAGAGAACACCATCACTATAGAGAGAGAGAGAGAACACCATCACTATAGAGAGAGAGAGAGAGAGAGAACACCATCACTATAGAGAGAGAGAGAACACCATCACTATAGAGAGAGAGAGAACACCATCACTATAGAGAGAGAGAGAGAACACCATCACTATAGAGAGAGAGAGAACACCATCACTATAGAGAGAGAGAGAACACCATCACTATAGAGAGAGAGAACACCATCACTATAGAGAGAGAGAGAGAACACCATCACTAGAGAGAGAGAGAGAGAGAACACCATCACTATAGAGAGAGAGAGAGAACACCATCACTATAGAGAGAGAGAGAGAGAGAGAACACCATCACTATAGAGATAGAGAGAGAGAGAACACCATCACTATAGAGATAGAGAGAGAACACCATCACTAGAGAGAGAGGGAGAGAGAGAGAGAACACCATCACTATAGAGAGAGAGAACACCATCACTATAGAGAGAGAGAGAACACCATCACTAGAGAGAGAGAGAGAACACCATCACTATAGAGAGAGAACACCATCACTATAGAGAGAGAGAGAGAGAACACCATCACTATAGAGAGAGAACACCATCACTATAGAGAGAGAGAGAACACCATCACTATAGAGAGAGAACACCATCACTATAGAGAGAGAGAGAACACCATCACTATAGAGAGAGAGAGAACACCATCACTATAGAGAGAGAGAGAACACCATCACTATAGAGAGAGAGAGAACACTATCACTATAGAGAGAGAGAGAACACCATCACTATAGAGAGAGAGAGAGAACACCACCACTATAGAGAGAGAGAGAACACCATCACTATAGAGAGAGAGAGAACACCATCACTATAGAGAGAGAGAGAACACCATCACTATAGAGAGAGAGAGAGAACACCATCACTATAGAGAGAGAGAGAACACCATCACTATAGAGAGAGAGAGAACACCATCACTATAGAGAGAGAGAGAACACCATCACTATAGAGAGAGAGAGAACACCATCACTATAGAGAGAGAGAGAACACCATCACTATAGAGAGAGAGAGAACACCATCACTAGAGAGAGAGAGAGAACACCATCACTATATATAGAGAGAGAGAACACCATCACTATAGAGAGAGAGAGAACACCATCACTATAGAGAGAAAGAGAGAGAGAGAGAGAGAGAGAGAACACCATCACTATAGAGAGAGAGAACACCATCACTAGAGAGAGAGAGAGAACACCATCACTATATAGAGAGAGAGAGAGAGAGAGAGAACACCATCACTATAGAGAGAGAGAGAGAACACCATCACTATAGAGAGAGAGAGAGAGAAGACCATCACTATAGAGAGAGAGAGAACACCATCACTATAGAGAGAGAGAGAGAGAACACCATCACTAGAGAGAGAGAGAACACCATCACTAGAGAGAGAGAGAGAGAACACCATCACTATAGAGAGAGAGAGAGAGAACACCATCACTATAGAGAGAGAGAGAACACCATCACTATAGAGAGAGAGAGAGAACACCATCACTATAGAGAGAGAGAGAGAGAACACCATCACTATACAGAGAGAGAGAGAACACCATCACTATACAGAGAGAGAGAGAACACCATCACTATAGAGAGAGAGAACACCATCACTATAGAGAGAGAGAGAGAGAACACCATCACTATAGAGAGAGAGAGAGAGAAAACCATCACTATAGAGAGAGAGAGAGAGAACACCATCACTATAGAGAGAGAGAGAGAACACCATCACTATAGAGAGAGAGAGAACACCATCACTATAGAGAGAGAGAGAACACCATCACTATAGAGAGAGAGAACACCATCACTATAGAGAGAGAGAACACCATCACTATAGAGAGAGAGAACACCATCACTATAGAGAGAGAGAGAACACCATCACTATAGAGAGAGAGAGAGAACACCATCACTATAGAGAGAGAGAGAGCACCATCACTATAGAGAGAGAGAGAACACCATCACTATAGAGAGAGAACACCATCACTATAGAGAGAGAGAGAGAGAACACCATCACTATAGAGAGAGAACACCATCACTATAGAGAGAGAGAGAGAGAACACCATCACTATAGAGAGAGAGAACACCATCACTATAGAGAGAGAGAGAGAGAACACCACCACTATAGAGAGAGAGAACACCATCACTATAGAGAGAGAGAGAACACCATCACTATAGAGAGAGAGAGAACACCATCACTATAGAGAGAGAACACCATCACTATAGAGAGAGAGAGAGAGAACACCATCACTATAGAGAGAGAACACCATCACTATAGAGAGAGAGAGAGAGAACACCATCACTATAGAGAGAGAACACCATCACTATAGAGAGAGAGAGAACACCATCACTATAGAGAGAGAGAGAACACCATCACTATAGAGAGAGAGAGAACACCATCACTATAGAGAGAGAGAGAACACCATCACTATAGAGAGAGAGAGAACACCATCACTATAGAGAGAGAGAGAGAACACCATCACTATAGAGAGAGAGAGAACACCATCACTATAGAGAGAGAGAGAACACCATCACTATAGAGAGAGAGAGAGAGAGAAAGAGAGAGAGAGAACACCATCACTATAGAGAGAGAGAACACCATCACTATAGAGAGAGAGAGAACACCATCACTATAGAGAGAGAGAGAACATCATCACTATAGAGAGAGAGAGAGAGAACACCATCACTATAGAGAGAGAGAGAACACCATCACTATAGAGAGAGAGAGAACACCATCACTATAGAGAGAGAGAGAACACCATCACTATAGAGAGAGAGAGAACACCATCACTATAGAGAGAGAGAACACCATCACTAGAGAGAGAGAGAGAACACCATCACTATATAGAGAGAGAGAGAACACCATCACTATAGAGAGAGAGAGAACACCATCACTATAGAGAGAAAGAGAGAGAGAGAGAGAGAGAGAGAACACCATCACTATAGAGAGAGAGAACACCATCACTAGAGAGAGAGAGAGAACACCATCACTATATAGAGAGAGAGAGAGAGAGAGAGAACACCATCACTATAGAGAGAGAGAGAACACCATCACTATAGAGAGAGAGAGAGAACACCATCACTATAGAGAGAGAGAGAGAGAACACCATCACTATAGAGAGAGAGAGAGAACACCATCACTATAGAGAGAGAGAGAGAACACCATCACTAGAGAGAGAGAGAACACCATCACTAGAGAGAGAGAGAGAGAACACCATCACTATAGAGAGAGAGAGAGAGAGAACACCATCACTATAGAGAGAGAGAGAGAACACCATCACTATAGAGAGAGAGAGAGAACACCATCACTATAGAGAGAGAGAGAGAGAACACCATCACTATACAGAGAGAGAGAGAGAACACCATCACTATAGAGAGAGAGAACACCATCACTATAGAGAGAGAGAACACCATCACTATAGAGAGAGAGAGAGAGAACACCATCACTATAGAGAGAGAGAGAGAGAGAACACCATCACTATAGAGAGAGAGAGAGAGAACACCATCACTATAGAGAGAGAGAGAGAACACCATCACTATAGAGAGAGAGAGAACACCATCACTATAGAGAGAGAGAGAACACCATCACTATAGAGAGAGAGAGAGAGAACACCATCACTATAGAGAGAGAGAGAGAGAGAACACCATCACTATAGAGAGAGAGAGAGAACACCATCACTATAGAGAGAGAGAGAACACCATCACTATAGAGAGAGAGAGAACACCATCACTATAGAGAGAGAGAACACCATCACTATAGAGAGAGAGAACACCATCACTATAGAGAGAGAGAACACCATCACTATAGAGAGAGAGAGAACACCATCACTATAGAGAGAGAGAGAGAACACCATCACTATAGAGAGAGAGAGAACACCATCACTATAGAGAGAGAGAGAACACCATCACTATAGAGAGAGAACACCATCACTATAGAGAGAGAGAGAGAGAGAGAACACCATCACTATAGAGAGAGAACACCATCACTATAGAGAGAGAGAGAGAGAACACCATCACTATAGAGAGAGAGAACACCATCACTATAGAGAGAGAGAGAGAACACCACCACTATAGAGAGAGAGAACACCATCACTATAGAGAGAGAGAAGAACACCATCACTATAGAGAGAGAGAGAACACCATCACTATAGAGAGAGAGAGAGAACACCACCACTATATAGAGAGAGAACACCATCACTATAGAGAGAGAGAGAACACCATCACTATAGAGAGAGAGAACACCATCACTATAGAGAGAGAGAGAGAACACCATCACTATAGAGAGAGAGAGAGAACACCACCACTATAGAGAGAGAGAACACCATCACTATAGAGAGAGAGAGAGAACACCATCACTAGAGAGAGAGAGAGAGAAGACCATCACTATAGAGAGAGAGAGAACACCATCACTATAGAGAGAGAGAGAACACCATCACTATAGAGAGAGAGAACACCATCACTATAGAGAGAGAGAGAACACCATCACTATAGAGAGAGAGAGAACACCATCACTATAGAGAGAGAGAGAGAGAGAACACCACCACTATAGAGAGAGAGAGAACACCATCACTATAGAGAGAGAGAGAACACCATCACTATAGAGAGAGAGAGAACACCATCACTATAGAGAGAGAGAGAGAACACCATCACTATAGAGAGAGAGAGAGAACACCATCACTATAGAGAGAGAGAACACCATCACTAGAGAGAGAGAGAGAACACCATCACTATAGAGAGAGAGAACACCATCACTATAGAGAGAGAGAGAACACCATCACTATAGAGAGAGAGAGAACACCATCACTATAGAGAGAGAGAACACCATCACTATAGAGAGAGAGAGAACACCATCACTAGAGAGAGAGAGAGAGAGAGAGAACACCATCACTATAGAGAGAGAGAGAACACCATCACTATAGAGAGAGAGAACACCATCACGATAGAGAGAGAGAGAACACCATCACTAGAGAGAGAGAGAGAGAACACCATCACTATAGAGAGAGAGAACACCATCACTATAGAGAGAGAGAACACCATCACTATAGAGAGAGAGAACACCATCACGATAGAGAGAGAGAGAACACCATCACTATAGAGAGAGAGAACACATCACTATAGAGAGAGAGAACACATCACTATAGAGAGAGAGAACACCATCACTATAGAGAGAGAGAACACCATCACTATAGAGAGAGAGAGAACACCATCACTATAGAGAGAGAGAGAACACCATCACGATAGAGAGAGAGAGAACACCATCACGATAGAGAGAGAGAGAACACCATCACGATAGAGAGAGAGAGAACACCATCACTATAGAGAGAGAGAACACCATCACTATAGAGAGAGAGAACACCATCACTATATAGAGAGAGAGAATACCATCACTATAGAGAGAGAGAGAACACCATCACTATAGAGAGAGAGAGAACACCATCACTATAGAGAGAGAGAGAACACCATCACTATAGAGAGAGAGAACACCATCACTATAGAGAGAGAGAGAGAACACCATCACTATAGAGAGAGAGAACACCATCACTATAGAGAGAGAGAACACCATCACTATAGAGAGAGAGAGAACACCATCACTATAGAGAGAGAGAGAACATCATCACTATAGAGAGAGAACACCATCACTATAGAGAGAGAGAGAACACCATCACTATAGAGAGAGAGAGAACACCATCACTATAGAGAGAGAGAGAACACCATCACTATAGAGAGAGAGAGAGAACACCATCACTATAGAGAGAGAGAGAGAACACCATCACTATAGAGAGAGAGAACACCATCACTATTGAGAGAGAAGGAACACCATCACTATAGAGAGAGAGAACACCATCACTATAGAGAGAGAGAGAGAACACCATCACTATAGAGAGAGAGAGAGAGAACACCATCACTATAGAGAGAGAGAGAGAGAACACCATCACTATAGAGAGAGAGAGAACACATCACTATAGAGAGAGAGAGAGAACACCATCACTATAGAGAGAGAGAGAGAGAGAGAGAGAACACCATCACTATAGAGCGAGAGAGAGAGAGAACACCACCACTATAGAGAGAGAGAACACCATCACTATTGAGAGAGAAGGAACACCATCACTATAGAGAGAGAGAGAACACCATCACTATAGAGAGAGAGAGAACACCATCACTATAGAGAGAGAGAGAACACCATCACTATAGAGAGAGAGAGAGAGAACACCACCACTATAGAGAGAGAGAGAGAGAACACCACCACTATAGAGAGAGAGAGAACACCATCACTATAGAGAGAGAGAGAGAGAGAGAGAGAGAGAGAGAACACCATCACTATAGAGAGAGAGAGAGAGAACACCATCACTATAGAGAGAGAGAACACCATCACTATAGAGAGAGAGAGAACACCACCACTATAGAGAGAGAGAGAACACCATCACTATAGAGAGAGAGAGAGAACACCATCACTATAGAGAGAGAGAGAGAACACCATCACTATAGAGAGAGAGAGAGAACACCATCACTATAGAGAGAGAGAACACCATCACTATAGAGAGAGAGAGAACACCATCACTATAGAGAGAGAGAGAGAACACCATCACTATAGAGAGAGAGAGAGAGAGAAAGAGAGAGAGAGAACACCATCACTATAGAGAGAGAGAACACCATCACTATAGAGAGAGAGAGAACACCATCACTATAGAGAGAGAGAGAACATCATCACTATAGAGAGAGAGAGAGAACACCATCACTATAGAGAGAGAGAACACCATCACTAGAGAGAGAGAGAGAACACCATCACTATAGAGAGAGAGAACACCATCACTATAGAGAGAGAGAGAACACCATCACTATAGAGAGAGAGAGAACACCATCACTATAGAGAGAGAGAACACCATCACTATAGAGAGAGAGAGAACACCATCACTAGAGAGAGAGAGAGAGAGAGAGAACACCATCACTATAGAGAGAGAGAGAACACCATCACTATAGAGAGAGAGAACACCATCACGATAGAGAGAGAGAGAACACCATCACTAGAGAGAGAGAGAGAGAACACCATCACTATAGAGAGAGAGAACACCATCACTATAGAGAGAGAGAACACCATCACTATAGAGAGAGAGAACACCATCACGATAGAGAGAGAGAGAACACCATCACTATAGAGAGAGAGAACACATCACTATAGAGAGAGAGAACACCATCACTATAGAGAGAGAGAACACCATCACTAGAGAGAGAGAGAACACCATCACTATAGAGAGAGAGAGAACACCATCACTAGAGAGAGAGAACACCATCACGATAGAGAGAGAGAGAACACCATCACGATAGAGAGAGAGAGAACACCATCACTATAGAGAGAGAGAACACCATCACTATAGAGAGAGAGAACACCATCACTATATAGAGAGAGAGAATACCATCACTATAGAGAGAGAGAGAACACCATCACTATAGAGAGAGAGAGAACACCATCACTATAGAGAGAGAGAGAACACCATCACTATAGAGAGAGAGAGAACACCATCACTATAGAGAGAGAGAGAGAACACCATCACTATAGAGAGAGAGAGAGAGAGAACACCATCACTATAGAGAGAGAGAACACCATCACTATAGAGAGAGAGAGAACACCATCACTATAGAGAGAGAGAGAACACCATCACTATAGAGAGAGAACACCATCACTATAGAGAGAGAGAGAACACCATCACTATAGAGAGAGTGACCACCATCACTATAGAGAGAGAGAGAACACCATCACTATAGAGAGAGAGAGAACACCATCACTATAGAGAGAGAGAGAGAACACCATCACTATAGAGAGAGAGAGAACACCATCACTATAGAGAGAGAGAACACCATCACTATTGAGAGAGAAGGAACACCATCACTATAGAGAGAGAGAACACCATCACTATAGAGAGAGAGAGAACACCATCACTATAGAGAGAGAGAACACCATCACTATAGAGAGAGAGAGAACACCATCACTATAGAGAGAGAGAGAGAGAGAGAACACCATCACTATAGAGAGAGAGAGAGAGAACACCATCACTATAGAGAGAGAGAGAACACATCACTATAGAGAGAGAGAGAGAACACCATCACTATAGAGAGAGAGAGAGAGAGAGAGAGAGAGAGAGAGAACACCATCACTATAGAGAGAGAGAACACCATCACTATTGAGAGAGAAGGAACACCATCACTATAGAGAGAGAGAGAGAGAGAGAGAGAACACCACCACTATAGAGAGAGAGAACACCATCACTATTGAGAGAGAAGGAACACCATCACTATAGAGAGAGAGAGAACACCATCACTATAGAGAGAGAGAGAACACCATCACTATAGAGAGAGAGAGAACACCATCACTATAGAGAGAGAGAGAGAGAACACCACCACTATAGAGAGAGAGAGAACACCATCACTATAGAGAGAGAGAGAGAGAGAGAGAACACCATCACTATAGAGAGAGAGAGAGAGAACACCATCACTATAGAGAGAGAGAGAGAGAACACCATCACTATAGAGAGAGAGAACACCATCACTATAGAGAGAGAGAGAGAACACCATCACTATAGAGAGAGAGAACACCATCACTATAGAGAGAGAGAGAACACCATCACTATAGAGAGAGAGAGAGAACACCATCACTATAGAGAGAGAGAGAGAGAAGAGAGAGAGAGAACACCATCACTATAGAGAGAGAGAACACCATCACTATAGAGAGAGAGAGAACACCATCACTATAGAGAGAGAGAGAACATCATCACTATAGAGAGAGAGAGAGAGAACACCATCACTATAGAGAGAGAGAGAACACCATCACTATAGAGAGAGAGAGAACACCATCACTATAGAGAGAGAGAGAACACCATCACTAAAGAGATAGAGAGAGAGAACACCATCACCACTATAGAGAGAGAGAGAGAGAGAACACCATCACTATAGAGAGAGAGAACACCATCACTATAGAGAGAGAGAGATAACACCATCACCACTTTAGAGAGAGAGAGAGAGAGAACACCATCACTATAGAGAGAGAGAGAGAACACCATCACCACTATAGAGAGAGAGAGAGAGAGAACACCATCACTATAGAGAGAGAGAGAACACCATCACTATAGAGAGAGAGAGAGAACACCATCACTATAGAGAGAGAGAGAGAACACCATCACCACTATAGAGAGAGAGAGAGAGAGAACACCATCACTATAGAGAGAGAGAACACCATCACTATAGAGAGAGAGAGAGAGAGAACACCATCACTATAGAGAGAGAGAGAACACCATCACTATAGAGAGAGAGAGAGAGAACACCATCACTATAGAGAGAGAGAGAACACCATCACCACTATAGACAGAGAGAGAGAGAGAACACCATCACTATAGAGAGAGAGAGAACACCATCACTATATATAGAGAGAGAGAACACCATCACTATAGAGAGAGAGAGAACACCATCACTATAGAGAGAGAGAGAACACCATCACTATAGAGAGAGAGAACACCATCACTATAGAGAGAGAGAACACCACCACTATAGAGAGAGAGAGAACACCATCACTATAGAGAGAGAGAGAACACCATCACTATAGAGAGAGAGAGAACACCATCACTATAGAGAGAGAGAGAGAACACCATCACTATAGAGAGAGAGAGAGAGAACACCATCACTATAGAGAGAGAGAGAGAGAACACCATCACTATAGAGAGAGAGAGAGAGAACACCATCACTATAGAGAGAGAGAGAGAGAACACCATCACTATAGAGAGAGAGAGAGAGAGAACACCATCACTATAGAGAGAGAGAGAACACCATCACTATAGAGAGAGAGAGAACACCATCACTATAGAGAGAGAGAGAACACCATCACTATAGAGAGAGAGAGAACACCATCACTATAGAGAGAGAACACCATCACTATAGAGAGAGAGAGAACACCATCACTATAGAGAGAGAGAACACCATCACTATAGAGAGAGAGAACACCATCACTATAGAGAGAGAGAGAACACCATCACTATAGAGAGAGAGAGAGAGAGAACACCATCACTATAGAGAGAGAGAGAACACCATCACTATATAGAGAGAGAGAGAGAACACCATCACTATAGAGAGAGAGAGAGAGAACACCATCACTATAGAGAGAGAGAGAGAACACCATCACTATAGAGAGAGAGAGAACACCATCACTATAGAGAGAGAGAGAGAACACCATCACTATAGAGAGAGAGAGAACACCATCACTATAGAGAGAGAGAGAACACCATCACTATAGAGAGAGAGAGAACACCATCACTATAGAGAGAGAGAGAACACCATCACTATAGAGAGAGAGAGAACACCATCACTATAGAGAGAGAGAGAGAACACCATCACTATAGAGAGAGAGAGAACACCATCACTATAGAGAGAGAGAGAACACCATCACTATAGAGAGAGAGAGAACACCATCACTATAGAGAGAGAGAACACCATCACTATATAGAGAGAGAGAGAACACCATCACTATAGAGAGAGGGAGAACACCATCACTATAGAGAGAGAGAGAACACCATCACTATAGAGAGAGAGAGAACACCATCACTATAGAGAGAGAGAGAGAGGGAGAGAGAGAACACCATCACTATAGAGAGAGAGAACACCATCACTATAGAGAGAGAACACCATCACTATAGAGAGAGAGAGAACACCATCACTATAGAGAGAGAACACCATCACTATAGAGAGAGAGAGAACACCATCACTATAGAGAGAGTGACCACCATCACTATAGAGAGAGAGAGAGAGAGAACACCATCACTATAGAGAGAGAGAGAACACCATCACTATAGAGAGAGAGAGAGAGAACACCATCACTATAGAGAGAGAGAGAACACCATCACTATAGAGAGAGAGAACACCATCACTATTGAGAGAGAAGGAACACCATCACTATAGAGAGAGAGAACACCATCACTATAGAGAGAGAGAGAGAACACCATCACTATAGAGAGAGAGAGAGAGAGAGAGAGAACACCATCACTATAGAGAGAGAGAGAGAGAACACCATCACTATAGAGAGAGAGAGAACACCATCACTATAGAGAGAGAGAGAGAGAACACCATCACTATAGAGAGAGAGAGAGAGAGAGAGAGAACACCATCACTATAGAGCGAGAGAGAGAGAGAACACCACCACTATAGAGAGAGAGAACACCATCACTATTGAGAGAGAGAAGGAACACCATCACTATAGAGAGAGAGAGAACACCATCACTATAGAGAGAGAGAGAACACCATCACTATAGAGAGAGAGAGAACACCATCACTATAGAGAGAGAGAGAGAGAACACCACCACTATAGAGAGAGAGAGAACACCATCACTATAGAGAGAGAGAGAACACCATCACTATAGAGAGAGAGAGAGAGAGAGAGAGAGAGAGAGAGAGAGAGAGAGAGAGAGAGAGAGAGAGAGAGAGAGAGAGAACACCATCACTATAGAGAGAGAGAGAGAGAACACCATCACTATAGAGAGAGAGAGAACACCACCACTATAGAGAGAGAGAGAACACCATCACTATAGAGAGAGAGAGAACACCATCACTATAGAGAGAGAGAGAGAACACCATCACTATAGAGAGAGAGAGAGAGAGAGAGAACACCATCACTATAGAGAGAGAGAGAACACCATCACTATAGAGAGAGAGAGAGAACACCATCACTATAGAGAGAGAGAGAGAGAGAAAGAGAGAGAGAGAACACCATCACTATAGAGAGAGAGAACACCATCACTATAGAGAGAGAGAGAACACCATCACTATAGAGAGAGAGAGAACATCATCACTATAGAGAGAGAGAGAGAGAACACCATCACTATAGAGAGAGAGAGAACACCATCACTATAGAGAGAGAGAGAACACCATCACTAAAGAGATAGAGAGAGAGAGAACACCATCACTATAGAGAGAGAGAGAGAACACCATCACTATAGAGAGAGAGAACACCATCACTATAGAGAGAGAGAGAGAACACCATCACCACTATAGAGAGAGAGAGAGAGAGAGAGAGAGAACACCATCACCACTATAGAGAGAGAGAGAGAGAGAGAGAGAACACCATCACTATAGAGAGAGAGAACACCATCACTATAGAGAGAGAGAGAGAACACCATCACCACTATAGAGAGAGAGAGAGAGAGAGAGAGAGAACACCATCACTATAGAGAGAGAGAGAGAACACCATCACCACTATAGAGAGAGAGAGAGAGAGAACACTATCACTATAGAGAGAGAGAACACCATCACTATAGAGAGAGAGAGAGAGAACACCATCACTATAGAGAGATAGAGAACACCATCACTATAGAGAGAGAGAGAGAACACCATCACTATAGAGAGAGAGAGAACACCATCACCACTATAGACAGAGAGAGAGAGAGAACACCATCACTATAGAGAGAGAGAGAACACCATCACTATATATAGAGAGAGAGAACACCATCACTATAGAGAGAGAGAGAACACCATCACTATAGAGAGAGAGAGAACACCATCACTATAGAGAGAGAGAACACCATCACTATAGAGAGAGAGAACACCATCACTATAGAGAGAGAGAGATCACCATCACTATAGAGAGAGAGAGAACACCACCACTATAGAGAGAGAGAGAGAACACCATCACTATAGAGAGAGAGAGAACACCATCACTATAGAGAGAGAGAGAACACCACCACTATAGAGAGAGAGAGAACACCATCACTATAGAGAGAGAGAGAGAACACCATCACTATAGAGAGAGAGAGAGAACACCATCACTATAGAGAGAGAGAGAGAACACCATCACTATAGAGAGAGAGAGAACACCATCACTATAGAGAGAGAGAGAACACCATCACTATAGAGAGAGAGAGAACACCATCACTATAGAGAGAGAGAGAGAACACCATCACTATAGAGAGAGAGAGAGAGAACACCATCACTATAGAGAGAGAGAGAGAGAACACCATCACTATAGAGAGAGAGAGAGAGAACACCATCACTATAGATAGAGAGAGAGAGAACACCATCACTATAGAGAGAGAGAGAGAGAACACCATCACTATAGAGAGAGAGAGAACACCATCACTAGAGAGAGAGAGAGAGAACACCATCACTATAGAGAGAGAGAGAACACCATCACTATAGAGAGAGAACACCATCACTATAGAGAGAGAGAGAACACCATCACTATAGAGAGAGAGAACACCATCACTATAGAGAGAGAGAACACCATCACTATAGAGAGAGAGAGAGAGAACACCATCACTATAGAGAGAGAGAGAGAGAACACCATCACTATATATAGAGAGAGAGAGAACACCATCACTATAGAGAGAGAGAGAGAGAACACCATCACTATAGAGAGAGAGAGAGAACACCATCACTATAGAGAGAGAGAGAGAACACCATCACTATAGAGAGAGAGAGAGAACACCATCACTAGAGAGAGAGAGAGAGAACACCATCACTATAGAGAGAGAGAGAGAACACCATCACTATAGAGAGAGAGAGAGAACACCATCACTATAGAGAGAGAGAGAGAACACCATCACTATAGAGAGAGAGAGAACACCATCACTATAGAGAGAGAGAGAGAACACCATCACTATAGAGAGAGAGAGAATGCCATCACTATAGAGAGAGAGAGAACACCATCACTATAGAGAGAGAGAGAACACCATCACTATAGAGCGAGAGAGAACACCATCACTATAGAGCGAGAGAGAACACCATCACTATAGAGAGAGAGAGAACACCATCACTATAGAGAGAGAGAGAACACCATCACTATAGAGAGAGAGAGAGAACACCATCACTATAGAGAGAGAGAACACCATCACTATAGAGAGAGAGAGAGAGCACACCATCACTATAGAGAGAGAGAGAACACCATCACTATAGAGAGAGAGAGAGAACACCATCACTATAGAGAGAGAGAGAGAACACCATCACTATAGAGAGAGAGAGAGAACACCATCACTATAGAGAGAGAGAGAACACCATCACTATAGAGAGAGAGAGAACACCATCACTATAGAGAGAGAGAGAGAACACCATCACTATAGAGAGAGAGAGAACACCATCACTATAGAGAGAGAGAGAACACCATCACTATAGAGAGAGAGAGAACACCATCACTATAGAGAGAGAGAGAACACCATCACTATAGAGAGAGAGAGAACACCATCACCACTATAGAGAGAGAGAACACCATCACTATAGAGAGAGAACTAGCTAGCTGTGGCACATCTGAATGAAAGGATGGAAGGAGGAGTGTTGGAAGACTGTGAGGAGAGGTGGTGGGCGAGAACAGAACAGAGGAGGAAGAGACTTAGAAACCGCTTCGCCTGGGATCCAGCCTTCCTCTCTTCTTCACAACCAACCACCACTTCCTCTTCTCTCTTTTCTGTCACAACATACTAAAGTGGAAGGATACGTTGGCGCGAGGGAGTCTGTTCTGCTCTGCTTTGCTCAATGCGCGACTCTTCTCTTCCTCGGACTGAGGCTTTGACTGTCTTCTCCTCCTCCTCTGCCTCTCCGTCCGTCTTTCTGTCCGCCTGCCTGCCATGTCTGCCCTGAAGAGGAGCAAGCGTTCCTCAGAGTCCATCTCTGACATGCTGCATCTGGTGAGCTTGCTCTCTAAAATATCTAGCTACATCTACTTCCTCTCTACTCACATCTCTGGTTTTCTACACGGTTTTGTCGTTGTCTTTGTTGGTTTTGTTGGTTCATACTTTAATTTTCTAATCGGTCAGATGCCGTATTCTACTCTGTGAGACTGTTGTCGCTCGCTAACTTAGACCAACTGAAGGCCACCTGGTGTTGTGAGGGTGTGTGTTTCCCGATCATGCTTTTAATCGCTATGATTCACACCTTCTATGCATCCCTATTGGTTCCCTATGGGGTGGCAGGTAGCCCAGTGGTTCGCGTGTTGGCCCAGTAACCGAAAGGTTGCTGGATTGAATCCCCGAGCTGACAAGGTAAAAGTCTGTCGTTCTGCCCCTGAACAAGGCACTTAAATCCACTGTTCCCTGGTAGGTCGTCATTGTAAATAAGAATTTGTTCTTATCTGACCTGCCTAGTTAAATAAAGGTTAAATATATATTTTAATACCCAATATAGTGCGCTATGGGCCGTGGTCAAAAGTAGTGCACTATAAAGCGAATGGGGTGCCATTTGGTATGCATATTTCTCTAAGCTGCTCGGGTTCCCTGATGCACTGGCAGCTAGCAAACATACATATGTATATAGTGTACGTTCCATTGCATGAGTCACATCAGTTAACATTATGTCAATGAACATTCTACATTACCATGGAAATGATTGCATCACAATATCAGGCAGCCATTGTGAGGGTACCCATGAGTTAACCAGTCACATGACCTGGGTTAGAGGTTCCATTCCCGTTCTATTCAGTCTATGTACAGTGGGGAGAACAAGTATTTGATACACTGCCGATTTTGCAGGTTTTCCTACTTACAAAGCATGTAGAGGTCTGTAATTTTTTATCATAGGTACACTTCAACTGTGAGAGAAGGAATCTAAAACAAAAATCCAGAAAATCACATTGTATGATTTTTAAGTAATTAATTAGCATTTTATTGCATGACATAAGTATTTGATACATCAGAAAAGCAGAACTTAATATTTGGTACAGAAACCTTTGTTTGCAATTACAGAGATCATACGTTTCCTGTAGTTCTTGACCAGGTTTGCACACACTGCAGCAGGGATTTTGGCCCACTCCTCCATACAGACCTTCTCCAGATCCTTCAGGTTTCGGGGCTGTCGCTGGGCAATACGGACTTTCAGCTCCCTCCAAAGATTTTCTATTGGGTTCAGGTCTGGAGACTGGCTAGGCCACTCCAGGACCTTGAGATGCTTCTTACGGCACCACTCCTTAGTTGCCCTGGCTGTGTGTTTCGGGTCGTTGTCATGCTGGAAGACCCAGCCACGACCCATCTTCAATGCTCTTACTGAGGGAAGGAGGTTGTTGGCCAAGATCTCACGATACATGGCCCCATCCATCCTCCCCTCAATACGGTGCAGTCATCCTGTACCCTTTGCAGAAAAGCATCCCCAAAGAATGATGTTTCCACCTCCATGCTTCACGGTTGGGATGGTGTTCTTGGGGTTGTACTCATCCTTCTTCTTCCTCCAAACACGGCGAGTGGAGTTTAGACCAAAAAGCTCTATTTTTGTCTCATCAGACCACATGACCTTCTCCCATTCCTCCTCTGGATCATCCAGATGGTCATTGGCAAACTTCAGACGGGCCTGGACATATGCTGGCTTGAGCAGGCGGACCTTGCGTGCGTTGCAGGATTTTAATCCATGACGGCGTAGTGTGTCACTAATGGTTTTCTTTGAGACTGTGGTCCCAGCTCTCTTCAGGTCATTGACCAGGTCCTGCCGTGTAGTTCTGGGCTGATCCCTCACCTTCCTCATGATCATTGATGCCCCACGAGGTGAGATCTTGCATGGAGCCCCAGACCGAGGGTGATTGACCGTCATCTTGAACTTCTTCCATTTTCTAATAATTGCGCCAACAGTTGTTGCCTTCTCACTAAGCTGCTTGCCTATTGTCCTGTAGCCCATCCCAGCCTTGTGCAGGTCTACAATTTTATCCCTGATGTCCTTACACAGCTCTCTGATCTTGGCCATTGTGGAGAGGTTGGAGTCTGTTTGATTGAGTGTGTGGACAGGTGTCTTTTATACAGGTAACGAGTTCAAACAGGTGCAGTTAATACAGGTAATGAGTGGAGAACAGGAGGGCTTCTTAAAGAAAAACTAACAGGTCTGTGAGAGCCGGAATTCTTACTGGTTGGTAGGTGATCAAATACTTATGTCATGCAATAAAATGCAAATTAATTACTTAAAAATCATACAATGTGATTTTCTGAATTTTTGTTTTAGATTCCGTCTCTCACAGTTGAAGTGTACCTATGATAAAAATTACAGACCTCTACATGCTTTGTAAGTAGGAAAACCTGCAAAAGCGGCAGTGTATCAAATACTTGTTCTCCCCACTGTATATGGTTTGTACTCAGTACTGTCACCACAGTCCCTCAGCGCTGTCAGCTAGCAAAGCTCTCCAATCTGTCACCACAGTCCCTCAGTACTGTCACCACAGTCCCTTAGCACTGTCAGCTAGCAAAGCTCTCCAATCTGTCACCACAGTCCCTCAGTACTGTCACCACAGTCCCTTAGCACTGTCAGCTGGTAAAGTTCTCTAATCTGTCACCACAGTCCCTCAGCACTGTCACCACAGTCCCTCAGCGCTGTCAGCTAGCAAAGCTCTCCAATCTGTCACCACAGTCCCTCAGCGCTGTCACCACAGTCCCTCAGCGCTGTCAGCTAGCAAAGCTCTCCAATCTGTCACCACAGTCCCTCAGCACTGTCACCACAGTCCCTCAGCGCTGTCAGCTAGCAAAGCTCTCCAATCTGTCACCACAGTCCCTCAGCGCTGTCACCACAGTCCCTTAGCACTGTCAGCTATCAAAGATCTCCAATCTGTCACCACAGTCCCTCAGCGCTGTCACCACAGTCCCTTAGCACTGTCAGCTATCAAAGATCTCCAATCTGTCACCACAGTCCCTCAGCGCTGTCACCACAGTCCCTTAGCACTGTCAGCTATCAAAGCTCTCCAATCTGTCACCACAGTCCCTCAGCGCTGTCACCACAGTCCCTTAGCACTGTCAGCTATCAAAGATCTCCAATCTGTCACCACAGTCCCTCAGCGCTGTCACCACAGTCCCTTAGCACTGTCAGCTATCAAAGCTCTCCAATCTGTCACCACAGTCCCTCAGCGCTGTCACCACAGTCCCTTAGCGCTGTCACCACAGTCCCTCAGCACTGTCACCACAGTCCTATCAGCTTTTCTGTTATACACTTCTGTACCTGGACAATTGTGGGCTCGTGCACAACTGTAGGTTACGTTTCCGCAAAGGACAAATTTATTTATTTTGTATAACTTTTTACCCCATTTTTTCTGTGGTATCCAGTTGGTAGTTAGTCTTGTCCCATCGCTGCAACTCCCGTACGGACTCGGGAGAGGCTAAGGTCGAGAGCCGTGCGTCCTCAGAAACACAACCCAGCCAAGTCGCACTGCTTCTTGACACACTGCCCGCTTAACCCGGAAGCCAGCCGCACCAATGTGTCGGAGGAAACGGCGTACAACTGGCGACCGTGTCAGCGTGCACTGCGCCCGGCCCGCCACAGGAGTCGCTAGAGCGCGATGGGACAAGGACATCCCGGCCGGCCGAACCCTCCCCTAACCCTGACGACGCTGGGGCTTTATTGTGCGTCGCCTCATGGGTCTCCCGGTCGCGGCCAGTTTCCACAAAGCTTTTGATTGGCCAGTGATTGTGAGCTGGCACTAGCCGTTGATGCTCTTAACATTGATGCTATACTAACCTATGGTGTAGCTGAAGTCTTTGGCTTAGCACGGACATCTCTGTTTGTGCTGGCTTCCCAATTTGTCATTCGTAATGTAACTCACAAAGAACTCGGCTTCTAGCCTGATCCTGGATCTGTTTGTGCTGGCTTCCCAATTTGTCATTCGTAATGTAACTCACAAAGAACTCGGCTTCTAGCCTGATCCTGGATCTGTTTGTGCTGGCTTCCCAATTTGTCATTCGTAATGTAACTCACAAAGAACTCGGCTTCTAGCCTGATCCTGGATCTGTTTGTGCTGGCTTCCCAATTTGTCATTCGTAATGTAACTCACAAAGAACTCGGCTTCTAGCCTGATCCTGGATCTGTTTGTGCTGGCTTCCCAATTTGTCATTCGTAATGTAACTCACAAAGAACTCGGCTTCTAGCCTGATCCTGGATCTGTTTGTGCTGGCTTCCCAATTTGTCATTCGTAATGTAACTCACAAAGAACTCGGCTTCTAGCCTGATCCTGGATCTGTTTGTGCTGGCTTCCCAATTTGTCATTCGTAATGTAACTCACAAAGAACTCGGCTTCTAGCCTGATCCTGGATCTGTTTGTGCTGGCTTCCCAATTTGTCATTCGTAATGTAACTCACAAAGAACTCGGCTTCTAGCCTGATCCTGGATCTGTTTGTGCTGGCTTCCCAATTTGTCATTCGTAATGTAACTCACAAAGTACTCGGCTTCTAGCCTGATCCTGGATCTGTTTGTGCTGGCTTCCCAATTTGTCATTCGTAATGTAACTCACAAAGAACTCGGCTTCTAGCCTGATCCTGGATCTGTTTGTGCTGGCTTCCCAATTTGTCATTCGTAATGTAACTCACAAAGAACTCGGCTTCTAGCCTGATCCTGGATCTGTTTGTGCTGGCTTCCCAATTTGTCATTCGTAATGTAACTCACAAAGAACTCGGCTTCTAGCCTGATCCTGGATCTGTTTGTGCTGTCCTGCCAACTCATTATCATTCATTTGTCATAAGGAATTGGCAAAACTGTTCAAACCAGAGACATATATTTCTTAATACATGGCTGTGTACAAACCATATACATAGACTGAATAGAACGGGAATGGAACCTCTAACCCAGGTCATGTGACTGGTTAACTCATGGGTACCCTCACAATGGCTGCCTGATATTGTGATGCAATCATTTCCATGGTAATGTAGAATGTTCATTGACATAATGTTAACTGATGTGACTCATGCAATGGAACGTACACTATATACATATGTATGTGTATATGTATGTGTATATATGTATGTGTATATATTTACATGTATGTATATATTTACAGTGGGGAGAACAAGTATTTGATACACTGCCGATTTTGCAGGTTTTCCTACTTACAAAGCATGTAGAGGTCTGTAATTTTTATAATAGGTACACTTCAACTGTGAGAGACGGATTCTAAAACAAAAATCCAGAAAATCACATTGTATGATTTTTAAGTAATTAATTTGCATTGCAACAGCATCCTCCCGGACACCCTAGACCCAGTCCAATTCGCATACCGCCCCAACAGATCCACAGATGACGCAATCGCACTCCACACTGCCCTTTCCCACCTGGACTAAAGGAACACCTATGTGAGAATGCTGTTCATTGACTACAGCTCAGCGTTCAACACCATAGTGCCCTCAAAGCTCATCACTAAGCTAAGGCTCCTGGGACTAAATACCTCTCTCTGCAACTGGTTCCTGGACTTCCTGGCAGGCCGCCCCCAGGTGGGAGGAGAAGGTAACAACACCCCCGCCACGCTGATCCTCAACACTGGGGCCCCTCAGGGGTGTGTACTTAGTCCCCACTCCGTGGCCAAACACGACTTCAACACCATCAAGTTTGCTGATGACACAACAGTGGTAGGCCTGATCACCGACAAAGATGAGACGGCCTATAGTGAGGAGGTCAGAGACCTGGCCGTGTGGTGCCAGGACAACAACCTCTCCCTCAATGTGAGCAAGACAAAGACGCTGATTGTGGACTACAGGAAAAGGAGGGCCGAACAGGCCCCCATTAACATCGACAGGGCTGTAGTGGAGCAGGTCGAGAGTTTCAAGTTCCTTGGTGTCCACATCACCAACAAACTGTCATGGTCCAAACACACCAAGACAGTCGTGAATATGCCACGACAACGCCTTTTCCCCCTCAGGAGACTGAAAAGATTTAGCATGGATCCCCAGATCCTCAAAGTTATACAGCTGCACCATCGAGAGCATCCTGACTGGTTGCATCACCGCCTGGTATAGCAACTGCTTGGCATCTGACCGTAAGGCGCTACAGAGGGTAGTGTGAACAGCCCAGTATATCACTGGGGCCAAGCTTCCTGCCATCCAGGACCTCTATAAAAGGCAGCGTCAGAGGAAAGCCCATAAAATTGTCAGAGACTTCAGTCATCCAAGTTAGAGACTGTTCTCTCTGCTGCCGCACGGCAAGCGGTACCGGAGGGCCAAGTCTAGGACCAAAAGGCTCCTCAACAGCTTCTACCCCCAAGCCATTAGACTGCTGAACAATCGTCGCCGGACAATTTACATTGACCCCCCCCGTCCCTTTTGTACACTGCTGCTACTCACTGTTTGTTTGTTACCTATGCATAGTCACTTCGCCCCCACCTACATGTACAGATTACCTCAACTGGCCTGTACCCCTGCACACTGACTCGGTACCGGTGCCCCCTGTATAAAGCCTCGTTATTCTTATTGTGTTACTTTTATTATGACTTTTTATTTTAGTCTTGAACTGCGCTTTTGGTTAAGGGCTTGTCATTAAGCATTTCACGGTAGAGTCTACAATTGTTGTATTCGGCGCATGTGACAAATAAAGTTTGATTTGAAGTGGTAGGCCACACAATCTCACAGAACGGGACCGCCGAGTGCTGAAGCGTGTAAAGAAATGGTATTTTCCTCGGTTGCAACACTCACTACCGAATTCCAAACTGTCTCTGGACGCAGCGTCAGCACAAGAACTGTTCGTCAGGAGCTTCATGAAATGGGTTTCCATGGCCGAGCAGCCGCACACAAGCCTAGCATCACCATGCGCAATGCCACGCATCGGCTGGAGTGGTGTAAAGCTCGATGCCGTTGGACTCTGGAGCGGTGTAAACACATTCTCTGGTGTGATGAATCACATATGGCTGTACGACAGACGAATCAGGGTTTGGCGGATGCCAGGAGAACGCTACCTGCCCGAATGCATAGCACCAACTGTAAAGTTTGGTGGAGGAGGAATAATGGTCTGGGGCTGTTTTTCATGGTTCGGGCTCCTTAGTTCCAGTGAAGGGAAATCTTAACGCAACAGCAAGTCCCCACAGCAACGTTCCAACATCTAGTGGGACGCCTTCCCAGAAGAGTGGAGGCTGTTATAGCAGCAACGTTCCAACATCTAGTGGGAAGCCTTCCCAGAAGAGTGGAGGCTATTATAGCAGCAATGTTCCAACATCTAGTGGGAAGCCTTCCCAGAAGAGTGGAGGCTGTTATAGCAGCAATGTTCCAACATCTAGTGGAAAGCCTTCCCAGAAGACTGGAGGCTGTTATAGCAGCAATGTTCCAACATCTAGTGGAAAGCCTTCCCAGAAGAGTGGAGGCTGTTATAGCAGCAATGTTCCAACATCTAGTGGAAAGCCTTCCCAGAAGAGTGGAGGCTGTTATAGCAGCAATGTTCCAACATCTAGTGGAAAGCCTTCCCAGAAGAGTGGAGGCTGTTATAGCAGCAATGTTCCAACATCTAGTGGAACGCCTTCCCAGAAGACTGCAGGCTGTTATAGCAACAAAGGGGGAACAACTCCATATTAATGCCCATGATTTTGAAGGAGATGTCCGAGCAGGTGTCCACATACTTCTGGTCATGTGGTGTATTTTAAATGGGAAATATGATGACTGCGCAGGACATTCATGTTTGGACTAAAAAATTAATGATACGTACCTATTGATTATTACAGAATATAACTTTTATAAATGCCTCATGGGCTTAGTTCAACTGTCGTACCCCATCAGAACCCAAAATATAAGCTTGTTTTTATATTGATTTAAGAATAGTTGTCAACAGGCTGAGTCCAACCCCGTCTGTTTTCGCCTCGGTTTTGTTGCTAAACAACCAACCCATCTATTTCTGCCCTAAATTATTATATGCCAACAATGCAGATTAACACTGCTGGTCTCCTAGGCAACATGGTCTCCTAGGCAACATGGTCTCCTAGGCAACATGCTGTATGTATTGTTTTGGCTTTGATTATCTGAAAAGAGATCAATACCATTCAGCCATCAGGAAAACACAAGGGGAGAGAGATCAATACCATCAGCCATCAGGAAAACACAAGGGGAGAGAGAGAGATCAATACCATCAGCCATCAGGAAAACACAAGGGGAGAGAGAGAGATCAATACCATCAGCCATCAGGAAAACACAAGGGGAGAGAGAGAGATCAATACCATCAGCCATCAGGAAAACACAAGGGGAGAGAGAGAGATCAATACCATCAGCCATCAGGAAAACACAAGGAGAGAGAGAGAGATCAATACCATCAGCCATCAGGAAAACACAAGGGGAGAGAGAGAGATCAATACCATCAGCCATCAGGAAAACACAAGGGGAGAGAGAGAGAGATCAATACCATCAGCTATCATGAAAACACAAGGGGAGAGAGAGAGAGATCAATACCATCAGCTATCAGGAAAACACAAGGGGAGAGAGATCAATACCATCAGCCATCAGGAAAACACAAGGAGAGAGAGATCAATACCATCAGCTATCAGGAAAACACAAGGGGAGAGAGAGAGATCAATACCATCAGCCATCAGGAAAACACAAGGGGAGAGAGAGAGATCAATACCATCAGCCATCAGGAAAACACAAGGGGAGAGAGAGAGATCAATACCATCAGCCATCAGGAAAACACAAGGGGAGAGAGAGAGATCAATACCATCAGCCATCAGGAAAACACAAGGGGAGAGAGAGAGATCAATACCATCAGCCATCAGGAAAACACAAGGGGGGAGAGAGAGATCAATACCATCAGCCATCAGGAAAACACAAGGGGAGAGAGAGAGAGATCAATACCATCAGCTATCAGGAAAATGCAAGGGGAGAGAGAGAGAGAGATCAATACCATCAGCTATCAGGAAAACACAAGGGGAGAGAGAGAGAGAGATCAATACCGTCAGCCATCAGGAAAACACAAGGAGAGAGAGATCAATACCATCAGCCATCAGGAAAACACAAGGAGAGATAGATCAATACCATCAGCCATCAGGAAAACACAAGGGGAGAGAGAGAGAGATCAATACCATCAGCCATCAGGAAAACACAAGGGGAGAGAGATCAATACCATCAGCCATCAGGAAAACACAAGGGGAGAGAGATCAATACCATCAGCCATCAGGAAAACACAAGGGGAGAGAGATCAATACCATCAGCCATCAGGAAAACACAAGGGGAGAGAGAGAGATCAATACCATCAGCCATCAGGAAAACACAAGGGGAGAGAGAGAGATCAATACCATCAGCCATCAGGAAAACACAAGGGGGGAGAGAGAGATCAATACCATCAGCCATCAGGAAAACACAAGGGGAGAGAGAGAGAGATCAATACCATCAGCTATCAGGAAAACGCAAGGGGAGAGAGAGAGAGAGATCAATACCATCAGCTATCAGGAAAACACAAGGGGAGAGAGAGAGAGAGATCAATACCATCAGCCATCAGGAAAACACAAGGAGAGAGAGATCAATACCATCAGCCATCAGGAAAACACGAGAGAGAGATCAATACCATCAGCCATCAGGAAAACACAAGGAGAGAGAGATCAATACCATCAGCCATCAGGAAAACACAAGGAGAGAGAGATCAATACCATCAGCCATCAGGAAAACACAAGGGGAGAGAGAGAGAGATCAATACCATCAGCCATCAGGAAAACACAAGGAGAGAGAGAGAGATCAATACCATCAGCTATCATGAAAACACAAGGGGAGAGAGAGAGAGATCAATACCATCAGCTATCAGGAAAACACAAGGGGAGAGAGATCAATACCATCAGCCATCAGGAAAACACAAGGAGAGAGAGATCAATACCATCAGCTATCAGGAAAACACAAGGGGAGAGAGAGAGATCAATACCATCAGCCATCAGGAAAACACAAGGGGAGAGAGAGAGATCAATACCATCAGCCATCAGGAAAACACAAGGGGAAAGAGAGCGATCAATACCATCAGCCATCAGGAAAACACAAGGGGAGAGAGAGAGATCAATACCATCAGCCATCAGGAAAACACAAGGGGAGAGAGAGAGATCAATACCATCAGCCATCAGGAAAACACAAGGGGGGAGAGAGAGATCAATACCATCAGCCATCAGGAAAACACAAGGGGGAGAGAGAGATCAATACCATCAGCCATCAGGAAAACACAAGGGGAGAGAGAGAGAGATCAATACCATCAGCTATCAGGAAAACGCAAGGGGAGAGAGAGAGAGAGATCAATACCATCAGCTATCAGGAAAACACAAGGGGAGAGAGAGAGAGAGATCAATACCATCAGCCATCAGGAAAACACAAGGAGAGAGAGATCAATACCATCAGCCATCAGGAAAACACAAGGAGAGAGAGATCAATACCATCAGCCATCAGGAAAACACAAGGGAGAGAGAGAGAGATCAATACCATCAGCCATCAGGAAAACACAAGGGGAGAGAGATCAATACCATCAGCCATCAGGAAAACACAAGGGGAGAGAGATCAATACCATCAGCCATCAGGAAAACACAAGGGGAGAGAGAGAGAGATCAATACCATCAGCCATCAGGAAAACACAAGGGGAGAGAGATCAATACCATCAGCCATCAGGAAAACACAAGGGGAGAGAGATCAATACCATCAGCCATCAGGAAAACACAAGGGGAGAGAGAGAGATCAATACCATCAGCCATCAGGAAAACACAAGGGGAGAGAGAGAGATCAATACCATCAGCCATCAGGAAAACACAAGGGGGGAGAGAGAGATCAATACCATCAGCCATCAGGAAAACACAAGGGGAGAGAGAGAGAGAGATCAATACCATCAGCTATCAGGAAAACACAAGGGGAGAGAGAGAGAGAGATCAATACCATCAGCCATCAGGAAAACACAAGGAGAGAGAGATCAATACCATCAGCCATCAGGAAAACACAAGGAGAGAGAGATCAATACCATCAGCCATCAGGAAAACACAAGGAGAGAGAGATCAATACCATCAGCCATCAGGAAAACACAAGGGGAGAGAGAGAGAGATCAATACCATCAGCCATCAGGAAAACACAAGGGGAGAGAGATCAATACCATCAGCCATCAGGAAAACACAAGGGGAGAGAGATCAATACCATCAGCCATCAGGAAAACACAAGGGGAGAGAGAGAGAGATCAATACCATCAGCCATCAGGAAAACACAAGGGGAGAGAGAGAGATCAATACCATCAGCCATCAGGAAAACACAAAGGGAGAGAGATCAATACCATCAGCCATCAGGAAAACACAAGGGGAGAGAGAGAGAAAGACTGTTATGACAGGCCGAAAATAGACGAATGAGTGCAAATGATTTTTTTAAAGCTCCCTTTCCATCTCTCCATCCTCCCTCTCCTGTCCTCACTCCGTCTCTCCATCCTGCCTCTCCTCGCTGCGTAGTCACTAATTGCCAGACCGCCTCAGAGTTAGAGGAACTGAAGGAAAGTGGCACCCGTACGTACATACTTTCCTTCCTCCTGCCTTGGAGAGACTGATGAGGAGGTAGAAACTGACATAAGAGGGTAAGAGAGAGAGAGGAAGGACGTGGCTGATGTAAACAGATTCTTCTGTTCTCTTTATTCATCTGTTCTTCTGATCCCTCCCTCCATCGCCTGCCTGCAGGACTGAGGTACAAAGTAGTCTTACGCATTTTCTCTCTTCCTCTCTCTCTCTCATCACTCTCTCATTCTCTCTCCTCTCCATCTCTCATTTTCTCTCTCTCCATCCCTCTCTCTCTCATTCCCTCTCTCTCCATCCCTCTCTCTCTCATTCTCTCTCCTCTCCATCTCTCATTCTCTCTACTCTCCATCCCTCTCTCTCTCATTCCCTCTCCATCCCTCTCTCTCTCCATCCATCTCTCTCATCCCTCTCTCTCTCTCTCTCCTCTCCATCCCTCTCTCTCTCTCTCTCTCCTCTCCATCCCTCTCTCTCTCTCTCCCTCTAGAGTACGGAGCAGGTCGCAGCGTTCTGTCGCAGTCTCCATGACATGAATCCGTCTGAGTGTGCCACAAGTTCCTCCTCCCCCAGCCTGGAGTCGCCCTTCCCTCCGCCCGCCACCGGCACCGCCACCCGTCAGCTCTCCGACGCCGACAAGCTACGCAAAGTCATCTGTGAGCTCGTGGAGACCGAACGCACCTATGTTAAAGTCAGTACTACATCTCTGGTGTGTGTGTGTGTGTGTGGGGGGGGGGGGGTATGGATGTGGGTTGTGGTGGGGAGTGTGTTTGGGGTGGGGGTGTGTTTGTGTTTGTGGTTGGGGGGGGGGGGGGTATCGATGGGTGTGTGTGTTTGTGGGGGGTGGGTTGGTGTGTGTGTGTGTGTTTTCTCTAAGTGAAGAATTCAGATGCATCTGTGTTTCTACCCCAGGAGACCTATAGGCACACTGCTGTGCCCTTGGCAGACTGACAGACAGACATACTGACTAACCCATTCTGTACAGGACAAATGGCAGACTGACAGACAGACATACTGACTAACCCATTCTGTACAGGACTCATGGCAGACTGACAGACAGACATACTGACTAACCCATTCTGTACAGGACAAATGGCAGACTGACAGACAGACATACTGACTAACCCATTCTGTACAGGACTCATGGCAGACTGACAGACAGACATACTGACTAACCCATTCTGTACAGGACAAATGGCAGACTGACAGACAGACATACTGACTAACCCATTCTGTACAGGACACATGGCAGACTGACAGACAGACATACTGACTAACCCATTCTGTACAGGACAAATGGCAGACTGACAGACAGACATACTGACTAACCCATTCTGTACAGGACAAATGGCAGACTGACAGACAGACATACTGACTAACCCATTCTGTACAGGACACATGGCAGACTGACAGACAGACATACTGACTAACCCATTCTGTACAGGACAAATGGCAGACTGACAGACAGACATACTGACTAACCCATTCTGTACAGGACACATGGCAGACTGACAGACAGACATACTGACTAACCCATTCTGTACAGGACAAATGGCAGACTGACAGACAGACATACTGACTAACCCATTCTGTACAGGACAAATGGCAGACTGACAGACAGACATACTGACTAACCCATTCTGTACAGGACACATGGCAGACTGACAGACAGACATACTGACTAACCCATTCTGTACAGGACAAATGGCAGACTGACAGACAGACATACTGACTAACCCATTCTGTACAGGACACATGGCAGACTGACAGACAGACATACTGACTAACCCATTCTGTACAGGACAAATGGCAGACTGACAGACAGACATACTGACTAACCCATTCTGTACAGGACAAATGGCAGACTGACAGACAGACATACTGACTAACCCATTCTGTACAGGACACATGGCAGACTGACAGACAGACATACTGACTAACCCATTCTGTACAGGACAAATGGCAGACTGACAGACAGACATACTGACTAACCCATTCTGTACAGGACAAATGGCAGACTGACAGACAGACATACTGACTAACCCGTTCTGTACAGGACAAATGGCAGACAGACAGACATACTGACTAACCCATTCTGTACAGGACAAATGGCAGACAGACAGACAGACATACTGACTAACCCATTCTGTACAGGACAAATGGCAGACTGACAGACAGACATACTGACTAACCCATTCTGTACAGGACAAATGGCAGACTGACAGACAGACATACTGACTAACCCATTCTGTACAGGACAAATGGCAGACTGACAGACAGACATACTGACTAACCCATTCTGTACAGGACAAATGGCAGACAGACAGACAGACTTTCCTAGCCCCATTTTGTACAGGACACATGTGACTGGGCAGAGTTATATCTGGGTTACCGATCAAAGCAATACGTAGTATATTGTATAACTGGGTTATAGAATATAGCAAAGCAATACATATTACAGTATTATAAATGGGTTACAAAAAAAGCTCTGAGATATCAAAGCAAACCCACAATATAACCTCAATACATATGTAATCTGATCTAACTAGAAACAGAGATATTAATATGTAATCTGATCTAACTAGAAACAGAGATATTAATATGTAATCTGATCTAACTAGAAACAGAGATATTAATATGTAATCTGATCTAACTAGAAACAGAGATATTAATATGTAATCTGATCTAACTAGAAACAGAGATATTAATATGTAATCTGATCTAACTAGAAACAGAGATATTAATATGTAATCTGATCTAACTAGAAACAGAGATATTAATATGTAATCTGATCTAACTAGAAACAGAGATATTAATATGTAATCTGATCTAACTAGAAACAGAGATATTAATATGTAATCTGATCTAACTAGAAACAGAGGTATTAATATGTAATCTGATCTAACTAGAAACAGAGATATTAATATGTAATCTGATCTAACTAGAAACAGAGATATTAATATGTAATCTGATCTAACTAGAAACAGAGATATTAATATGTAATCTGATCTAACTAGAAACAGAGATATTAATATGTAATCTGATCTAACTAGAAACAGAGATATTAATATGTAATCTGATCTAACTAGAAACAGAGATATTAATATGTAATCTGATCTAACTAGAAACAGAGATATTAATATGTAATCTGATCTAACTAGAAACAGAGATATTAATATGTAATCTGATCTAACTAGAAACAGAGATATTAATATGTAATCTGATCTAACTAGAAACAGAGATATTACTTGACAGAGATGTCATAATACTTTAACAAACCCAGTCAGTGTGAAACCTAGAGAATAAAGAATCTATATCTTTACATGTGATTAGGAACAATATTATTTTAACAGTTGAATACCTTGGTTGTGATCAGAGATGTTAAATCTGCCATTTAAGCCAGAGTGTATTCTATTCTAATTGTCAGTGTGTGTACATATCCATTTATTTTTAAATTTTCTTTAACCTTTATTTAACTATCCCCGTGAGTGTGTGTGTCTGTTTGTGTTCAGCACCCTAATCAAGCCTGATTCACTCTTGTCTACGCAGGATCTTCATTGTCTCATCGGGAGGTATTTAACCCCACTACAGAAGGAGACCTGCCTCACTCAGGATGAGGTATGACTGACACACACACACACACACACACACACACACACACACACACACACACACACACACACACACACACACACACACACACACACACACACACACACACACAGGGAGCCATACTGTAGCTTAAATGTATCTGGTACTAAAATGTTTCTTAGAATGGCTGTTGCGTAACCGTGTGCTGTGTGTAGGAGAGGGAGGGAGGAGGAGAGAGGACGAGAGAGGACGAGAGAGAGGAGGGAGGGAGGAGGGAGAGGGAGGGAGGACGAGAGAGGGAGGGAGGGAGGACGAGAGAGAGAGGGAGGACGAGAGAGAGGGAGGATGAGAGGGACGGAGGGAGGTAGAGTAGGATGTTTAAAGAGAGAGCTGTAAGGTTGACACTGTGATGTTGATGGAACACAGATGGTTCTATTGCTTTATTAGGATCTCCTCACTTCAACACCCTCACTGTTGCAGCCCTATCTCCTATCTAGTGCACAGAAATAGTGCACTATATAGGTAGTAGGATGCCATTTTGGGATGCATACCTCTCAATGTAATTGGACCCTTGAGTTGTATGTAATTCATTCATGTATTGAGAAATAATATATTTCCCTTCTTTGCTTTTGTGCGTCTCCAGCTGGACATTCTGATTGGGAACCTGCCTGAGATGGTCGAGTTCCAGGTGGAATTCCTGAAGACTCTAGAAGACGGGACCAGATTGGTTCCAGACCTGGAGAAGCTGGAGAGAGTGGACCAGTTCAAGGTACAAAAATAACAGCCTGCCTGGAACGACAAAATAACACCCTGCCTGGAACCAAAGAACACACTGCCTCAAACGACAAAATAACACCCTGCCTCGAATGACAAAATAACATCTTGCCTCGAACGACAAAATAACACCCTGCCTCGAACGACAAAATAACAGCCTGCCTCGAATGACAAAATAACATCTTGCCTTGAACGACAAAAGAACACCCTGCCTCGAACGACAAAATAACAGCCTGCCTCGAATGACAAAATAACACCTTGCCTCGAACGACAAAATAACACCTTGCCTCGAACGACAAAATAACACCCTGCCTCGAACAAAAAAATAACAGCCTGCCTGGAACGACAAAATAACACCCTGCCTCGAACGACAAAATAACAGCCTGCCTCGAACGTCAAAATAACAGCCTGCCTGGAACGACAAAATAACACCCTGCCTCGAACGACAAAATAACAGCCTGCCTCGAACGACAAAATAACAGCCTGCCTCGAACGACAAAATAACAGCCTGCCTCGAACGACAAAATAACATCCTGCCTCGAACCAAAGAACACCCTGCCTCGAACGACAAAATAATACCCTGCCTCGAACGACAAAATAACACCCTGCCTCGAACGACAAAATAACACCCTGCCTCGAACGACAAAATAACAGCCTGCCTCGAACGACAAAATAACAGCCTGCCTCGAACGACAAAATAACACCCTGCCTCGAACGACAAAATAACAGCCTGCCTTAAATGAAAAGAGGGCTCTTTCTGGAACAACAAAATAACATGCTTCCTGAAATGAAATGCGGCTCTGCTTGGATGCAAATAACAGCCTGGTTGGAACGAGCGTCAAACCTACATCTGGCATTTTAACTGTCCGCCGCTTCCAAAAACACATTGTGTAACCACGCCTCTCTCTCCTGTCCTCAGAAAATCCTCTTCTCTCTAGGAGGGTCCTTCCTGTACTATGCAGACCGTTTTAAGATCTACAGCGCGTTCTGCGCCAGCCACACCAAAGTCCCCAAGGTGCTCGTGAAAGGTGAGTTAAACACAGTTAGTGTGTGTGTGTGTGTGTGTGTGTCCAAGGTGCTCATAAAGGGTTAATACACCTGAAGCATTCCTCCCTGATTCCACCGGGCCTCAGTGAGCTTTAAGGGGTCCCCGATATGACCTCTTCATAGCTATAGCAGGTCTGTTAGGACAGTGTTGAATGACCTCTTCATAGCTATAGCAGGTCTGTTAGGACAGTGTCGAATGACCTCTTCGAGACTGGAGGGTGGGGGCGCCGAAACAAGACCGGAGGGTGGGGGGGCCGAAACAAGACCGGAGGGTGGGGGGGGGGGGGGGGGAATAAAGACCGAGACCTTGGTTCGGTCCCCCCCTGGTCTTGGTCTTGATTCGGTCCCCCCCCCCCGGTCTTGGTCTTGATTCGGTCCCCCCCCTGGTCTTGGTCATGATTCGGTCTCCACCACTCCAGTCTTGAACACTGCTGAATATTCACCAGAAGAGATGTGTTATCCTATGACAGTACACTTTGTTAACAGATCACATCAGACTCATTCCACGGAGGCCCGAGTGTCTCCGGGGTTTTTTGCTCCTCCTTTGTACCTGATTGATGAATTAAGGAAATAACTCCCCTCACCTGATTGTCTAGGTATTAATTGAAAGGAAAAACCAGCAGACACGAGGCCCTACATGGAATGTGTTTGACACCCCTGACGCAAGAGCATGGTAGCAGCAAACAGTCGGGGGACTTCTCTATGTCGGATGTTATTTAATCATCCAGCTCCTCTGAAACATTCGGAGGTGATGTGTGAAAAACCTTCTCCTCCCCTCTCATTGCATCTAGCTAAGACCGATGCAGACTTCAAGGCGTTTCTGGAAGAGAGGAACCCTAAACAGCAACACTCCTCAACCCTGGAGTCCTACCTGATCAAACCCATCCAGAGAGTCCTGAAGTACCCACTACTACTGAGAGAGCTGTACTCACTGACTGACCCCGACAGTGAGGAACACTATCACCTGAATGGTAAGGAGGGGGGGGGGAGGGAGGGAGAGCTGTACTCACTGACTGACCCCGACAGTGAAGAACACTATCACCTGAATGGTAAGGAGGGAGGCAGGGAGGGTGGATGGATGGTTGGGTGGGTCGGTGGATGGATGGATGTTAGGAGGGTGGGTGGTTGGTTGGGTAGGTAGATGGTTGGGAGGGTGGTTGGGAGGGTGGTTGGTTGGGTAGTGGGTGGGTAATGTGTGTGTGTGTGTGTGCGTGTGTGTGCGTGTGTGCGTGTGTGCGTATCCTTATTTCATCAATGGCGAAATGGGTGTACTGCACACTACTTCTTGGCAACATTAAGATGAATACATGTAGTCATTGTGACAGTGAGTCATTTCCTCTAGTAGATCATACTAAGAGTGCTTCTCTTCTCTCTCCTTCCTGTCCAGTCGCTATGAAGGCCATGAACAAGGTGGCCAGTCACATCAATGAGATGCAGAAGATCCACGAGGAGTTTGGGTTGGTGTTTGACCAGCTCATAGCGGAGCAGAGTGGAGACAAGAAAGAGGTACGGTGTTGTTGTAAGACAGAGGTTAATCTAACATGGGTGTGTTGTTAATGTAACATGGGTGTGTTGTTAATGTAACACTGCTGTAACATTAGTGTGTTGTAACATGGTTGTGTTGTAGGTTGCTGATCTGTCGATGGGTGACTTGCTGCTCCACACCAGCGTAGCCTGGATCAACCCTCCCTCCTCCCTGGGCAAATGGAAGAAGGAACCCCAACTGGCTGCATTCAGTACGTTAAGGACAATACCTAGTGTCTGATATGGCCTACTCAGAACCATGCAGCTAATTGGGTTCTAATTCTAGAACAAGATGAATCTACTCAGAACCATGCAGCTAATGGGGTTCTAGTTCTAGAACAGGATGAATCTACTCAGAACCATGTAGCTAATGGGGTTCTAATTCTAGAACAGGATGAATCTACTCAGAACCATGTAGCTAATGGGGTTCTAATTCTAGAACAGGATGAATCTACTCAGAACCATGTAGCTAATGGGGTTCTAATTCTAGAACAGGATGAATCTACTCAGAACCATGCAGCTAATGGGGTTCTAGTTCTAGAACAGGATGAATCTACTCAGAACCATGTAGCTAATGGGGTTCTAATTCTAGAACAGGATGAATCTACTCAGAACCATGCAGCTAATGGGGTTCTAGTTCTAGAACAGGATGAATCTACTCAGAACCATGTAGCTAATGGGGTTCTAATTCTAGAACAGGATGAATCTACTCAGAACCATGTAGCTAATGGGGTTCTAATTCGAGAACAGGATGAATCTACTCAGAACCATGTAGCTAATGGGGGTCTAATTCTAGAACAGGATGAATCTACTCAGAACCATGCAGCTAATGGGGTTCTAGTTCTAGAACAGGATGAATCTACTCAGAACCATGCAGCTAATGGGGTTCTAATTCTAGAACAGGATGAATCTACTCAGAACCATGCAGCTAATGGGGTTCTAGTTCTAGAACAGGATGAATCTACTCAGAAGCATGTAGCTAATGGGGTTCTAATTCTAGAACAGGATGAATCTACTCAGAACCATGTAGCTAATGGGGTTCTAATTCTAGAACAGGATGAATCTACTCAGAACCATGTAGCTAATGGGGTTCTAGTTCTAGAACAGGATGAATCTACTCAGAACCATGTAGCTAATGGGGTTCTAATTCTAGAACAGGATGAATCTACTCAGAACCATGTAGCTAATGGGGTTCTAATTCTAGAACAGGATGAATCTACTCAGAACCATGTAGCTAATGGGGTTCTAATTCTAGAACAGGATGAATCTACTCAGAACCATGTAGCTAATGGGGTTCTAATTCTAGAACAGGATGAATCTACTCAGAACCATGCAGCTAATGGGGTTCTAATACTAGAACGGGATGAATCTACTCAGAACCATGCAGCTAATGGGGTTCTAGTTCTAGAACAGGATGAATCTACTCAGAACCATGCAGCTAATGGGGTTCTAATTCTAGAACAGGATGAATCTACTCAGAACCATGTAGCTAATGGGGTTCTAGTTCTAGAACAGGATGAATCTACTCAGAACCATGTAGCTAATGGGGTTCTAATTCGAGAACAGGATGAATCTACTCAGAACCATGTAGCTAATGGGGTTCTAATTCTAGAACAGGATGAATCTACTCAGAACCATGCAGCTAATGGGGTTCTAGTTCTAGAACAGGATGAATCTACTCAGAACCATGCAGCTAATGGGGTTCTAATTCTAGAACAGGATGAATCTACTCAGAACCATGCAGCTAATGGGGTTCTAGTTCTAGAACAGGATGAATCTACTCAGAAGCATGTAGCTAATGGGGTTCTAATTCTAGAACAGGATGAATCTACTCAGAACCATGTAGCTAATGGGGTTCTAATTCGAGAACAGGATGAATCTACTCAGAACCATGCAGCTAATGGGGTTCTAGTTCTAGAACAGGATGAATCTACTCAGAACCATGCAGCTAATGGGGTTCTAATTCTAGAACAGGATGAATCTACTCAGAACCATGCAGCTAATGGGGTTCTAGTTCTAGAACAGGATGAATCTACTCAGAACCATGTAGCTAATGGGGTTCTAATTCTAGAACAGGATGAATCTACTCAGAACCATGTAGCTAATGGGGTTCTAGAACAGGATGAATCTACTCAGAACCATGTAGCTAATGGGGTTCTAATTCTAGAACAGGATGAATCTACTCAGAACCATGTAGCTAATGGGGTTCTAATTCTAGAACAGGATGAATCTACTCAGAACCATGTAGCTAATGGGGTTCCTCTCTAGGTTTCTTCCTAGGTTTTGGCCTTTCTAGGGAGTTTTTCCTAGCCACCGTGCTTCTACACCTGCATTGCTTGCTGTTTGGGGTTTTAGGCTGGGTGTCTGTACAGCACTTCGAGATATTAGCTGATGTACGAAGGGCTATATAAAATAAACTTGATTCTAATTCTAGAACAGGATGAATCTACTTAGAACCTTCTCTAGATCACTCTTAGACTGGCTGTCTGTTACATAAGGATACATGTACCACTCTGTCTAATGACATAGACTGTGTCCCCTATTCCCTATATAGTGCACAACTTTTGACCACAGCCCATTTGGGACTGAGTGCAAGCCTGATAACTCAATGAACACATAATTATATATTATGGTAACTTGTGTATTTGAAAAGTATTACTCAAACAATGAAGTGGTTTTGAGAAATCAGTGTGAGAAGTCTTTCTGCTAACCTTTTCTTCTTCGTTCAGTCTTCAAAACAGCCGTGGTGTTTGTGTGTAAGGACGGCTCCAAGCAGAAGAAGAAAATGGTGAGTTCCGTCTCTTTTAAAGCAGCAATCAGCAGTTGAAACGATAACAAAGCGTTTCCCCACCCTTGTTTCGGTAAAAAGCAGAGGGATGGGCCTGGAGAAATGTACCACTCTGAAAATTAATAGACAGAACTATGAATGCAAGGACTGACCAACCATGATATCAAAATCTGTCTGTTGGGGGCGGGTATCTGTCTGTTGGGGAGGCGGGTATCTGTCTGTTGGGGAGGCGGGTATCTGTCTGTTGGGGGGGCGGGTATCTGTCTGTTGGGGGGGCGGGTATCTGTCTGTTGGGAGGGCGGGTATCTGTCTGTTGGGGAGGCGGGTATCTGTCTGTTGGGGAGGCGGGTATCTGTCTGTTGGGGGGGCGGGTATCTGTCTGTTGGGAGGGCGGGTATCTGTCTGTTGGGGGGGCGGGTATCTGTCTGTTGGGGAGGCGGGTATCTGTCTGTTGGGGGCGGGTATCTGTCTGTTGGGGGGCGGGTATCTGTCTGTTGGGGGGCGGGTATCTGTCTGTTGGGGGGCGGGTATCTGTCTGTTGGGGGGCGGGTATCTGTCTGTTGGGGGGCGGGTATCTGTCTGTTGGGGGGGGCGGGTATCTGTCTGTTGGGGGGGCGGGTATCTGTCTGTTGGGGGGGCGGGTATCTGTCTGTTGGGAGGGCGGGTATCTGTCTGTTGGGAGGGCGGGTATCTGTCTGTTGGGGAGGCGGGTATCTGTCTGTTGGGGGGCGGGTATCTGTCTCTTGGGGGGGCGGGTATCTGTCTCTTGGGGGGGCGGGTATCTGTCTGTTGGGGGGGCGGGTATCTGTCTGTTGGGGGGGCGGGTATCTGTCTGTTGGGAGGGCGGGTAGCTGTCTGTTGGGAGGGCACGTTTCTGTCTATTGGGGGGCGGGTAGCTGTCTGTTGGGAGGGCGGGTATCTGTCTCTTGGGGGGCGGGTATCTGTCTGTTGGGAGGGCGGGTAGCTGTCTGTTGGGAGGGCACGTTTCTGTCTATTGGGGGGCGGGTAGCTGTCTGTTGGGAGGGCGGGTATCTGTCTGTTGGGGGGCGGGTATCTGTCTGTTGGGGGGCGGGTATCTGTCTGGTATCTAAGGTCTGTCTGTGTGTCTCTCAGGGTGGCTCCCATCGAGTGTCGTCAGTCTCGTCTGAAGACAAGGACCCATTCCGCTTCCGTCACATGATCTCCACAGACACCCTCCAAGTCCGAGCCCTCAATAACCAAGGTACTGTTCAATATAGAACCCTCAATAACCAAGGTGCTGTACAGAGCCCTCAATAACCAATGTACAGTATAGAGCCCTCAATATCCAAGGTACAGTACAGTACAGAGCCCTCAATATCCAAGGTACAGTTTAATATAGAGCCCTCAATAACCAAGGTACAGTTTAATATAGAGCCCTCAATAACCAAGGTACAGTTTAATATAGAGACCTCAATAACCAAGGTACAGTTCAATATAGGGGCCTCAATAACCAATGTACAGTTTAATATATAGCCCTCAATAACCAATGTACAGTTCAACAGAGAGCCCTTAAAAACCAAGGTACAGTTCAATATAGAGCCCTCAATAACCAAGTTACTGTGCAGTTCAATATAGAGCGCTTAACAACCAAGGTGCAGTACAGTTCAATATAGAGCCCTCAATAACCAAGGTACAGTTCAATATAGAGCCCTCAATAACCAAGGTACTGTACAATATAGAGCCCTCAATAACCAAGGTACTGTACAATATAGAGCCCTCAATAACCAAGGTACAGTTCAATATGGAGCCCTCAATAACCAATTTACAGTTCAATATAGAGACCTCAATAACCAATTTACAGTTCAATATAGAGCCCTCAATAACCAATTTACAGTTCAATATAGAGCCCTCAATAACCATGGTACATTACAGTTCAATATAGAGCCTCAATATCCAAGGTACAGTACAGTTTAAAAGAACCCTCAATAACCAAGGTACAGTTCAACAGAGAGCCCTTAAAAACCAAGGTACAGTTCAATATAAAGCCCTCAATAACCAAGGTACAGTTCAATATAGAGCCCTGAATAACCAAGGTACAGTTCAATATGGAGCCCTCAATAACCAAGGTACAGTTCAATATAGAGCCCTCAATAACCAAGGTACAGTTCAATATAGAGCCCTCAATAACCAAGGTACAGTTCAATATGGAACCCTCTATAACCACGGTACCATTCAATATAGAGCCTCAATATCCAATTTACAGTTCAATATAGAGCCCTCAATAACCAAGGTACTGTACAGTTCAATATAGAGCCTCAATATCCAAGGTACATTACAGTTCAATATAGAGCCTCAATATCCAAGGTACAGTTCAATATAGAGCCCTCAATAACCAAGTTACTGTGGAGTTCAATATAGAGCCCTCAATAACCAAGGTACTGTACAGTTCAATATGGAGCCCTCAATAACCAAGGTTAAGTTCAATAGAGAACCCTCAATAACCAAGGTACAGTTCAATATAGAGCCCTCGATATCCAAGGTACTGTGCAGTTCAATATAGAGCCATCAGTAACCAAGGTACTGTACAGTTCAATATAGAGCCATCAGTAACCAAGGTACTGTACAGTTCAATATAGAACCCTCAATAACCAAGGTACTGTTTAATATAGAGGCCTCAATAACCAAGGTAAATTTCAACAGATAGCCCTTAATAACCAATTTACAGTTCAATATAGAGCCCTCAATAACCAAGGTACATTACAGTTCAATATAGAGCCCTCAATAATCAAGGTGCAGTACAGAGCCCTCAATAACCAATGTACAGTTCAATATAGAGCCCTCAATAACCAATTTACAGTTCAATATAGAGCCCTCAATAACCATGGTACATTACAGTTCAATATAGAGCCTCAATATCCAAGGTACAGTACAGTTTAAAAGAACCCTCAATAACCAAGGTACAGTTCAACAGAGAGCCCTTAAAAACCAAGGTACAGTTCAATATAAAGCCCTCAATAACCAAGGTACAGTTCAATATAGAGCCCTGAATAACCAAGGTACAGTTCAATATGGAGCCCTCAATAACCAAGGTACAGTTCAATATAGAGCCCTCAATAACCAAGGTACAGGTCAATATGGAACCCTCTATAACCACGGTACCATTCAATATAGAGCCTCAATATCCAATTTACAGTTCAATATAGAGCCCTCAATAACCAAGGTACTGTACAGTTCAATATAGAGCCTCAATATCCAAGGTACATTACAGTTCAATATAGAGCCTCAATAGCCAAGGTACAGTTCAATATAGAGCCCTCAATATCCAAGGTACTGTGCAGTTCAATATAGAGCCATCAGTAACCAAGGTACTGTACAGTTCAATATAGAGCCATCAGTAACCAAGGTACAGTTCAATATAGAGCCCTCAATAACCAAGGTATTGTTTAATATAGAGGCCTCAATAACCAAGGTAAATTTCAACAGATAGCCCTTAATAACCAATTTACAGTTCAATATAGAGCCCTCAATAACCAAGGTACATTACAGTTCAATATAGAGCCCTCAATAATCAAGGTGCAGTACAGAGCCCTCAATAACCAATGTACAGTTCAATATAGGGCCCTCAATAACCGATGTACAGTTCAACAGAGAGCCCTTAAAAACCAAGGTACAGTTCAATATAGAGCCCTCAATAACCAAGTTACTGTACAGTTCAATATAGAGCCCTCAATAACCAATGTACAGTTCAATATAGAGCCCTCAATAACCAAGGTACAGTAAAATATAGAGCCCTCAATAACCAAGGTACATTTCAACAGATAGCCCTTAATAACCAAGGTACAGTACAATATAGAGCCCTTAATAACCAAGGTACAGTTCAATATAGAGCCCTCAGTAACCAAGGTACAGTTCAATATAGAGCCCTTAATAACCAAGGTACAGTTCAATATAGAGCCCTCAGTAACCAAGGTACAGTTCAATATAGAGCCCTTAATAACCAAGGTACAGTTCAATATAGAGCCCTCAGTAACCAAGGTACTGTACAGTTCAATATAGAGCACTCAATAACCAAAAGACAGCCCTATTTGGTAAAAGACCAAGTCCATATTATGGCAAGAACAGCTCAAATAAGAAAAGAGAAATGACAGCCCATCATTACTTTAAGACATGAAGGTCAGACAATCCAGAAAACTTTGAAAGTTTATTCCAAGTGCAGTTACAAAAAGCATCATGTTCTGTGATGAAACTGGTTCTCATGAGGACCGCCACAGGAATGGAAGACCCAGAGTTACCTCTGCTGTAGAGGATAAGTTCAGTAGAGTTACCAGCCTCATAAATTGCAGTCCAAATAAATGCTTCACAGCGTTCAAGTAATAGACACATCTCAACATCAACTGTTCAGAGGAGACTGTGTGAATCAGGCCTTCATGGTCGAATTGCTGCAAAGAAACTACTACTAAAGGACACCAATAAGAAGAAGAGACTTACTTGGGCCAAGAAACACGAGCAATAGACATTAGACAGGTGGATATTTGTCCTTTGGTCTGATGAGTCCAAATTGGAGATTTTTGGTTCCAACCGCCGTGTCTTTGTGAGATGCAGAGTAGGTGAACGGATGATCTCTGCATGTGCGGTTCCCACTGTGAAGCATGGAGGAGGAGGTGTGATGGTGTGGGGGTGCTTTGCTGGTGACACTGTCGGTGATTTATTTAGAATTCAAGGCACACTTAACCAGCATGGCTACCACAGCATTCTGCAGCGATATACCATCATATCTGGTTTGCGCTTCGTCCCGCTATCATTTGTTTTTCAACAGGACAATGACCCAACACACCTCCAGGCTGTGTAAGGGCTCTTTTACCAAGAATGAGTGTGATGGAGTGCTGCATCAGATGACCTGGCCTCCACAATCCCCCGACCTCAACCCAATTGAGATGGTTTGGGATGAGTTGGACCGCAGAGTGAAGGAAAAGCTGCCAACAAGTGCTCAGCATATGTGGGAACTCCTTCAAGACTGTTGGAAAAGCATTCCAAGTGAAGCTGGTTGAGAGAATGCCAAGAGTGTGCAAACTTGTCATCAAGGCAAAGAGTGGCTATTTGAATAATCTCAAATATAAAGTATATTTTGATTTGTTTAACAATTTTTTGGTTACTACACGATTCTATATGTGTTATTTCATAGTGTTGATGTCTTCACTATTAATCTACAATGTAGAAAATAGTAAAAATAAAGAAAAACCCTTTAATGTGTAGGTGTGTCCAAACTTTTGACTGGTACTGAAAACTCTTAAAATTCAACCATTCCTGTATTGATTTAGTGATGTCCTTCTCTGTCTGAACAGACACAATTTTGTAATCTCCTTCTCTCAAATCAAATCAAAGTTTATTTGTCACGTGCGCCAAATACAACAGGTGTAGACCTTACAGTGAAATGATTACTTACAGGCTCTAACCAATAGTGCGAAAAAAAGGTGTGTGTAGGTAAGTAAAGAAATAAAACAACAGTAAAAAGACATTTGAAAATAAGAGTAGCGAGGCTACATACAGACACCAGTTAGTCAGCCTTATTGAGGTAGTATGTACATGTAGGTATGGTTAAAGTGACTATGCATATGTGATAAACAGAGAGTAGCACCAGTGTAAAAGAGGGGTTGGGGGGGACACACAATGTAAATAGTCCGGGTAGCCATTTAGTTACCTGTTCAGGAGTCTTATGGCTTGGTGGTAAAAACTGTTGAGAAGCCTTTTTGTCTTAGACTTGGCACTCCGGTACTGCTTGCCGTGCGGTAGTAGAGAGAACAGTCTATGACTGGGGTGGCTGAATAGACACAATTTTGTAATCTCCTTCTCTGTCAGAATAGACATTTGATTGTAATCTCCTTCTCTGTCAGAATAGACATTTGATTGTAATCTCCTTCTCTGTCTGAATAGACATATGATTGAGTGAGATGAAGATAATGAATGACTACAGATGAGCTGTTCTGTACGTGAGGTTATAACTAGTGTGTGTGTGTGTGTGTGTGTGTGTGTTCCGTGCAGAAGGAGAGGGCTCTGCCGTGTGTGAGATCGTCCACGTCAAGTCCGAGTCAGAAGGACGGCCGGAGAGGATATTTCACCTGTGCTGCAGGTGAGCCTCCTGATCTTATTTGACCACCTGATGTCTGTCAGTCCACCATCGATAGCTTTTAATAGTTTTTACATTTTAAACACATGAATTGTTTTCATATTTAATTAATTTATTGATGCCCAAAGCGCGCTGTAAGAGGGGAAGCTCATTGACGCTGATTAATGCTGTGGATGTTGACCTATATATGTCTCAACCATCTGAGAAATGTCTTAATTATCCAACCAATTAAAATCCACTTCTGTCTCATCCAGTTCTGTGGACAGTAAGAAGGACTTCCTGAAGACAGTCCACTCCATCCTGAGGGATAAACAACGACGTCAGCTGATGAAGACAGAGTCTCTACCTCCCAACCAGCAGTATGTCCCCTTCGGAGGAAAACGCCTCTGTGCCCTGAAAGGAGCCAGACCTGCCATGAACAGAGCAGGTAGGTGCTGTCGGGAGAGGTGTGGAGGATGGGTGCTGTCGGGAGAGGTGTGGAGGATGGGTGCTGTCGGGAGAGGTGTGGAGGATGGGTGCTGTCGGGAGAGGTGTGGAGGATGGGTGCTGTCGAGAGAGGTGTGGAGGATGGGTGCTGTCGAGAGAGGTGTGGAGGATGGGTGCTGTCGGGAGAGGTGTGGAGGATGGGTGCTGTCGGAAGAGGTGTGGAGGATGGGTGCTGTCGGGAGAGGTGTGGAGGATGGGTGCTGTCGGGAGAGGTGTGGAGGATGGGTGCTGTCGGGAGAAGTGTGGAGGATGGGTGCTGTCGGGAGAGGTGTGGAGGATGGGTGCTGTCGGGAGAGGTGTGGAGGATGGGTGCTGTCGGGAGAGGTGTGGAGGATGGGTGCTGTCGGGAGAGGTGTGGAGGATGGGTGCTGTCGGGAGAGGTGTGGAGGATGGGTGCTGTCGGGAGAGGTGTGGAGGATGGGTGCTGTCGGGAGAGGTGTGGAGGATGGGTGCTGTCGGGAGAGGTGTGGAGGATGGGTGCTGTCGGGAGAGGTGTGGAGGATGGGTGCTGTCGGGAGAGGTGTGGAGGATGGGTGCTGTCGGGAGAGGTGTGGAGGATGGGTGCTGTCGGGAGAGGTGTGGAGGATGGGTGCTGTCTGGAGAGGTGTGGAGGATGGGTGCTGTCGGGAGAGGTGTGGAGGATGGGTGCTGTCGGGAGAGGTGTGGAGGTTGGGTGCTGTCGGGAGAGGTGTGGAGGTTGGGATGGAGGGTGGCGTGAGCAGGATGATTAAAGCAGGTAAAAGCTAACATCTAGCTTATGCTGTGTTTATATTATACCTCATCTTACCTCATCTACCTCATCCCCATATTATTACTTACCTCTTGCTCTTTTGCACCCCAGTATCTCTACTTGCACATCATCATTTGCACATCTATTCACTCCAGTATTAATGCTAAATTGTAATTATTTTCGCCTCTAGGGCCTATTTATTTCCTTACCTCCCTACTCTTCTACATTTGCACACACTGTACATATATTTTTCTATTTATCTTTTATTTTGTGTTTTTAACTGTACGTTTGTTTATGTGTAACTCTGTATTGTAGTTTGTGTCGCACTGCTTTGCTTTATCTTGGCCAGGTCGCAGTTGTAAATGAGAACTTGTTCTCAACTGGCCTACCTGGTTAAAGAAAAGGTGAAATAAAAACATTGATGTTGAAGCAAGGTTATATAATCAATTCATCCCACTGAAACCATGATATGTGTCTGTCTTCCTTCTGCAGTGTCAGACCCGGCGCGGACCCTGGGCCGGAGGAAACTGGTGAGGAACCGTTTCACCATCGACACAGACATCGTCTTCGACGGCGAGCCGGACCAGGAGTCCCCTCTGTCCCCACTGTCCCCTGAAGAGCCTGAGGGACAGGGACAAAAGGAAGGACAGGGACGGGGCGAGGTGCAGACAGGGGATACAGACCGCTGGGTGGAGGAGCAGTTTGACCTGGAGCGCTACGAGGAGGAGGCGCAGGTGAAAGGAGGAGGAGACGTTAAAGAGACAGACATCCTTAGTGACGATGACGATTTCTGCCAGTCTGTCGGAGGACCCTCTGAACCTCCATCCACCGCAGACCTTGAAGGGCCTGTAGGGGCCCTGTCCTTGGGAGAAGAAGGCAAAGAGGTGGGCCCTAAACACCTCCAGCCCCAGGGAGCCATGGGGACCACTACCCCAGAGATGAGGCTCCCCCACCTGGGGAAGCAGTGTGCTCTGGTTGGGGTGAGCGTGGATGACCAGGGGTCTAGGGGGGAAGCTAAGGACATCTGGGTACGCAGGGAGGACTGTCCTCCGGACTCACCAGAACTAGACTAGAAGAGGAGAGAGAACTCTACAGACAGTAGTGTGCCTCAGACAGAGAGCTTTACATGACTCCTTTTTAGTGTACTTCTTTTGACCAGGTCCTATAGGGTATCCCATAGGCCCCCGGTAAAAAAAAAGTAGTGCACTATATAGGGAATAGGGTACATTTTGGGACACAGTTCATGGGCTTCAAGACCAGAGACGATCCAGTGAAGTCAATCAATCCCCATCCGACCACAATGCATGTGTATAGACATGTATGGTACGTCTACTGTGAGAGTTCTCCTGTGGTTGAATGTGTTGTTTTTTTTGTAGTGTACAGATAGACTGGTGAACCTCGAACTGAGAAGCCCTCCAATGGGAGCCATACTGGAATACAAGGAGAGGAGAGCGGTCTTATCCAATCAACCAATGATATAGCGACATGGAGGGCTCTTCCAATCGTGGTGACGTTAGAGGCCAAGCTGTAAGAGATTGACACTGACCGTCTGTCTAACGGTACAATCACGGACCCTGATCAATACTGTTGATTGGCATGGTTTGCACATAGGGGTAGATTCCTGGGGTTACTATAGGTTCCTGCTTATTGTTGCCACGTGGGTATTTGTTGTGAACACATGAAGCCTTGTCTGAGAGACAGAGACTTTGTATCATAGTAAAAGGCTGTATATTATTTAAATATCAAAATAATACTCGACGGTAGAGGACAGCCTAGTCTTTAAGTCGCCTGTTTTCACAGTATTTTATCTACTCAGTTTCTCGATTTACTTCCGTTGTTGTGTATATCATTTTGACCTCCTGTTTTGCAAACCGAAACCAGGCTCTATTTTATTTTTTTGTCTTAAAACTATTTTGTTCGTTCTGTGAATAACAGATGTGTGTTTTATTAACCTCATCTTCACTCTTCACTTAAGGGATTTCAATTGTCTTTTAACTTAACAAAATCCTGTTTTACTTGAATTGTCATATTATTTTTGTTATTTTTTTCTCTATATTATTATTATTATTTTTTTTACTTTCTGACCATTTTATTAACCTTTTACTGCTCTTCATGACACCCGTTCTGATTTATTACACCCTGTCACCTTTTATTATTACCTACGCTGTTGGTGCACGTCTTTGTTGTGGACAACTTGCACATACATTCATTACATTCAAGTATGTTACCGTTAATAAAAAGGAAATCTTGTTGTTTCACCATCAATAATGCATTTTCAAAACCATGTTTTTTTTAATTTATTTGTTAAGTGAATTGGTGTTGATGATATTTTTTGGGGGCCACCAAAACGGACAACCCCCCCACACACACAGAAAATAACCTTCTCAAATACATGTAAAACTTGCTGGATGCAATCAAGATGGTGAAGATGTCTACACTAGTGTCAAATGGTGAAAAGAAATCCTATAATATTACTAATAATACTTGTGAAACAACCCATTGTGCTACTAAGACTACATTTGTATTACTCTGTATGTAAATATTACAATGTGTTGATATCATATCAAATAAATTGGTTTCCTACTTACAGCATTTACAGCACTGTGCCGTTGTTTTGTGTCGTGGTTTGGTTCAACCTCAGCCTCTACTGGTATCTATAGGACTGTGCTGTTCAACCTCAGCCTCTACTGGTATCTATAGGACTGTGCTGTTCAACCTCAGCCTCTACTGGTATCTATAGGACTGTGCTGTTCAACCTCAGCCTCTACTGGTATCTATAGGACTGTGCTGTTCAACCTCAGCCTCTACTGGTATCTATAGGACTGTACTGTTCAACCTCAGCCTCTACTGGTATCTATAGGACTGTGCTGTTCAACCTCAGCCTCTACTGGTATCTATAGGACTGTACTGTTCAACCTCAGCCAATACTGGTATCTATAGGACTGTGCTGTTCAACCTCAGCCTCTACTGGTATCTATAGGACTGTGCTGTTCAACCTCAGCCTCTACTGGTATCTATAGGACTGTGCTGTTCAACCTCAGCCTATACTGGTATCTATAGGACTGTGCTGTTCAACCTCAGCCTCTACTGGTATCTATAGGACTGTACTGTTCAACCTCAGCCTCTACTGGTATCTATAGGACTGTGCTGTTTAACCTCAGCCTCTACTGGTATCTATAGGACTGTGCTGTTCAACCCCAGCCTCTACTGGTATCTATAGGACTGTGCTGTTCAACCTCAGCCTCTACTGGTATCTATAGGACTGTACTGTTCAACCTCAGCCTCTACTGGTATCTATAGGACTGTGCTGTTCAACCTCAGCCTCTACTGGTATCTATAGGACTGTACTGTTCAACCTCGGCCTCTACTGGTATCTATAGGACTGTACTGTTCAACCTCAGCCTCTACTGGTATCTATAGGACTGTACTGTTCAACCTCAGCCTCTACTGGTATCTATAGGACTGTGAAAGGTCGTAGAGAACCGTTTTGTCAAGAGACAGAGCGACATTTTGGTACAATATGCCCAGACCAGAGGGACAGAGGGGAGGAAGGGAGGGACAGGGGGGAGGAAGGGAGGGACAGGGGGGAGGAAGGGAGGGACAGGGGGAAGGAAGGGAGGGACAGAGGGGAGGAAGGGAGGGACAGGGGGAAGGAAGGGAGGGACAGAGGGGAGGAAGGGAGGGACAGAGGGGAGGAAGGGAGGGACAGAGGGGAGGAAGGGAGGGACAGAGGGGAGGAAGGGAGGGACAGAGGGGAGGAAGGGAGGGACAGAGGGGAGGGACAGGGGGAAGGAAGGAAGGGAGGGACAGGGGGGAGGGAGGGACAGGGGCGAGGGACAGGGGGGGAGGGACAGAGGGGAGGGACAGGGGGAAGGAAGGGAGGGACAGGGGCAAGGAAGGGAGGGACAGGGGCAAGGAAGGGAGGGACAGGGGGAAGGAAGGGAGGGACAGGGGCGAGGGACAGGGGCGAGGGACAGAGGGGAGGAAGGGAGGGACAGGGGCGAGGGACAGGGGGGAGGAAGGGAGGGACGGGGGGAAGGATGGGAGGGGGAGGAAGGGAGGGACGGGGGGAAGGATGGGAGGGGGAGGAAGGGACGGGGGAGGAAGGGAGGGAGAGACAGGGGGGAAGGAAGGGAGAGACAGGGGGGAAGGAAGGAAGGGAGGGACAGGGGGGAGGAAGGGAGGGAGGGACAGGGGCGAGGGACAGAGGAGAGGGACAGAGGAGGAAGGGAGGGACAGGGGCGAGGGACAGGGGGGGAGGGACAGGGGCGAGGGACAGAGGGGAGGGACAGGGGGAAGGAAGGGAGGGACAGGGGCAAGGAAGGGAGGGACAGGGGGGAAGGAAGGGAGGGACAGGGGCGAGGGACAGGGGCGAGGGACAGGGGTGAGGGACAGAGGAGAGGGACAGAGGGGAGGAAGGGAGGGACAGGGGCGAGGGACAGGGGGGAGGAAGGGAGGGACAGGGGGAAGGATGGGAGGGGGAGGAAGGGAGGGACGGGGGGAAGGATGGAAGGGGAAGGAAGGGACGGGGGAGGAAGGGAGGGACAGGTGCGAGGGACAGAGGGGAGGGACAGGGGGGAAGGAAGGGAGAGACAGGGGGGAAGGAAGGGAGAGACAGGGGGGAGGAAGGGAGGGACAGGGGGGGAGGGGAGCAGGGGGAAGGAAGGGAGGGACAGGGGCGAGGGACAGAGGGGAGGGACGGGGAAGGAAGGGGGGAGGAAGAGGGACAGGGGGAAGGAAGGGAGGGACAGGGGGGAGGAAGGGAGGGACAGGGGGGAGGAAGGGAGGGACAGGGGGGAGGAAGGAAGGGAGGGACAGGGGGAAGGAAGAGGGGCAGGGGGGAGGAAGGGAGGGACAGGGGGGAGGAAGAGGGGCAGGGGGAAGGAAGGGGGGGACAGGGGCGAGGAAGAAAGGCAGACGGGAGGAGAGCAGGGAGGTATAGGTGTATTTGCTTGGCCCTTGTCATGAGAACAAGGAGCAGCCGTGGTTTCCCCTCCCTGATCCCATCCCTCCCTGTCAGTCTGCTCTGGTCTGTAACCACTAACAGGACACAACAGGGCTGTCTGGCTGTAGATATACAGGTGTTTTTCTAGGACACGAACATGTCATTAACCCAACCTATCCCATGTCCTTCCCTCCCATAGTTGTGTTCTTGTGAAGACAAGGTTCCATCCCTAATGGCATCCTATTCTCTGAGTCTATATAGTGCACAACTTTTGTGTGTACTTTAATAGGGAATAGGCTGCCATTAGGAACACAGCTCTTATCTTGGCAGAGGAGTGAGTCTGCTGGAGATGTTGTCTCTGACAGTCACCCTGGCTGACCAGCATCAGCACCCTGTCACTCACACACACACACACACACACACACACACACACACACACACACACACACACACACACACACACACATATAAACACAACCTGTCACTCACTCACACACACACACACACACACACACACACACACACACACACACACACACACACACACACACACACATAAACACAACCTGTCACTCACTTAACACACATAAACACAACCTGTCACTCACTTAACACACCCAACTAAACACGGCTGATCAGTGGCTTGATGGAGTCTGTAACCATCTCTCCTGATCTCTGGAACAGGGGTAATTGACAGTGACAGGGTGGGTGTGTGTGTTCCACAGAGCCTGTATGTCCACACACAGTGCAGTGGAAGAGACGAGAGAGCAGAGGGGGGAACACGAGGCTCCATTACTGCAGCGCTACATTCTAAAGTGTTGTTGTTGGCCTGGGCTGCAGCTGGAGTCACCGTGACGACACCCTGTTTACGGGTCAGTCCCTCCTGCTGATGGAATCCCTCAGAGCCTGAGTGGAGAGCGAGACCTGGAGGAACGGGCTTTAATAATGAGAGGTGACTGGAGGAGACGAGAGGGAGAGACCATCTGAATCTGGAAGACTGTCATTTATGTTGGTCATGTTCCAAATGTGACCCACTTTAAAATGTGTAGCTATAGTCCTTTGAATGAATTATTTTGTGTCGTTTCTGTGTTTTCGTGTAGGATGTGGAGAGAATGGGAGGATGTGTGGGGAATGGGATGATGTGGAGAGAATGGGAGGATGTGTGGGGAATGGGATGATGTGGAGAGAATGGGAGGATGTGTGGGGGAATGGGATGATGTGGGGGGAATGGGAGGATGTGTGGGGAATGGGATGATGTGGAGAGAATGGGAGGATGTGTGGGGAATGGGATGATGTGGAGAGAATGGGAGGATGTGTGGGGAATGGGATGATGTGTGGGGAATGGGATGATGTGGAGAGAATGGGAGGATGTGTGGGGAATGGGATGATGTGGAGAGAATGGGATGATGTGTGGGGAATGGGATGATGTGGAGAGAATGGGAGGATGTGTGGGGAATGGGATGATGTGTGGGGAATGGGATGATGTGGAGAGAATGGGAGGATGTGTGGGGAATGGGATGATGTGTGGGGAATGGGATGATGTGGAGAGAATGGGAGGATGTGTGGGGAATGGGATGATGTGGAGAGAATGGGAGGATGTGTGGGGAATGGGATGATGTGGAGAGAATGGGAGGATGTGTGGGGAATGGGATGATGTGGAGAGAATGGGAGGATGTGTGGGGAATGGGATGATGTGGAGAGAATGGGAGGATGTGTGGGGAATGGGATGATGATGGAGAGAATGGGATGATGTGGAGAGAATGGGAGGATGTGTGGGGAATGGGATGATGTGGAGAGAATGGGAGGATGTGTGGGGAATGGGATGATGTGGAGAGAATGGGAGGATGTGTGGGGAATGGGATGATGTGGAGAGAATGGGAGGATGTGTGGGGAATGGGATGATGTGGAGAGAATGGGAGGATGTGTGGGGAATGGGATGATGTGGAGAGAATGGGAGGATGTGTGGGGAATGGGATGATGTGGAGAGAATGGGAGGATGTGTGGGGAATGGGATGATGTGGAGAGAATGGGATGATGTGTGGGGAATGGGATGATGTGGAGAGAATGGGAGGATGTGTGGGGAATGGGATGATGTGGAGAGAATGGGAGGATGTGTGGGGAATGGGATGATGTGGAGAGAATGGGAGGATGTGTGGGGAATGGGATGATGTGGAAGGAATGGGAGGATGTGGGAGGATGTGGAAGGAATGGGAGGATGTGGAGGGAATGGGAAGTTGTGTGGGGAATGGGAAGATGTGTGGGGAATTGGAAGATGTGGAGGGAATGGGAGGATGTGTGGGGAATGGGAAGATGTGGAGGGAATGGGAGGATGTGTGGGGAATGGGATGATGTGGAGAGAATGGGAGGATGTGTGGGGAATGGGATGATGTGGAGAGAATGGGAGGATGTGTGGGGAATGGGAAGATGTGTGGGGAATGGGAAGATGTGGAGGGAATGGGAGGATGTGGAGGGAATGGGAGGATGTGTGGGGAATGGGAAGATGTGGAGGGAATGGGAGGATATGGAGGGAATGGGAGGATGTGGAGGGAATGGGAGGATGTGGAAGGAATGGGAGGATGTGGGAAGATGTGGAGGGAATGGGAGGATGTGGAGGGAATGGGAGGATGTGGAGGGAATGGGAAGATGTGGGAGGATGTGGAAGATGTGGAGGGAATGGGAGGATGTGGGAGGATGTGGAAGGAATGGGAGGATGTGGAGGGAATGGGAGGATGTGTGGGGAATGGGAAGATGTGGAGGGAATGGGAGGATGTGGAGGAAATGGGGGGATGTGGAGGGAATGGGAAGATGTGGGAGGATGTGGAAGGAATGGGAGGATGTGGAAGGAATGGGAGGATGTGGGAGGATGTGGAGGGAATGGGAAGATATGTGGGGAATGGGAAGATGTGGAAGGAATGGGAGGATGTGGAGGGAATGGGAAGATGTGGAGGGAGGGAAGATGTGGGAGGAATGGGAGGATGTGGAGGGAATGGGAAGATGTGGAAGGAATGGGAGGATGTGGAGGGAATGGGAGGATGTGGAGGGAATGGGAAGATGTGGAAGGAATGGGAGGATGTGGAGGGAATGGGAAGATGTGGAAGGAATGGGAGGATGTGGAGGGAATGGGAAGATATGGGAGGATGTGGAGGGAATGGGAAGATGTGGAAGGAATGGGAAGATGTGGAAGGAATGGGAGGATGTGGAGGGAATGGGAAGATGTGGAGGGAGGGAAGATGTGGAAGGAATGGGAGGATGTGGAGGGAATGGGAAGATGTGGAAGGAATGGGAGGATGTGGAGGGAATGGGAGGATGTGGAGGGAATGGGAAGATGTGGAAGGAATGGGAGGATGTGGAGGGAATGGGAAGATGTGGAAGGAATGGGAGGATGTGGAGGGAATGGGAAGATATGGGAGGATGTGGAGGGAATGGGAAGATGTGGAAGGAATGGGAAGATGTGGAGGGGGCTACTATAAAAGATTATGGAGGGAGGGGGCAGGAGGGAGATGCTGGGGAGGAGAGAAGAGAGAGGGAAACTAGGTTTAAACAATCAAATGTTTATTTTTTTTACCGTTATTTTACCAGGTAAGTTGACTGAGAACACGTTCTCATTTGCAGCAACGACCTGGGGAATAGTTACAGGGGAGAGGAGGGGGATGAATGAGCCAATTGTAAACTGGGGATTATTAGGTGACCATGATGGTTTGAGGGCCAGATTGGGAATTTAGCCAGGACACCGGGGTTAACACCCCTACTCTTACGATAAGTGCCATGGGATCTTTAATGACCTCAGAGAGTCAGGACACCCGTTTAACGTCCCATCCGAAAGACGGCACCCTACACAGGGCAGTGTCCCCAATCACTGCCCTGGGGCATTGGGATATTTTTTTAGACCAGAGGAAAGAGTGCCTCCTACTGGCCCTCCAACACCACTTCCAGCAGCATCTGGTCTCCCATCCAGGGACTGACCAGGACCAACCCTGCTTAGCTTCAGAAGCAAGCCAACAGTGGTATGCAGGGTGGTATGCTGCTGGCATGAATGATGCTGGCATTGATGAAAATACACTCCAGGAGTTATGTTTAGATGATTATTAACTTAGTCTCTGCTGCCATACTGCAAGCTGTACCGATGCATCAAGTCTTAGTCTCTGCTGCCATACTGCAAGCTGTACCGATGCATCAAGTCTGACACCAACAGGCCACACGGACTATTTCATTTGACCTTGACCCTCTCTCTGACCCAGTCTGTAATATCTACATGTTTCAAGCAGATCACCATAGTTCCCTGTGCCTAAGAACGCCAAGGTAACCTGTCTAAATGATTATCGCCCTGTAGCATTCACATCTGTAGCCATGAAATGCTTTTAAAGGCTGGTCATGGCTCACATCAACCCAATCATCCCAGAAACCCTGGACCCACTCCAGATCACATACCACCCCGACAGATCCACAGATGACGCACTCTCTATTGCACTCCACACTTCCATTTCCCACCTGGACAAAAGGAACACCTACGTGAGAATGCTGTTCATTGACTACAGTTCAGTGTTCTTAACCACAGAGCCCAGAACCACAGAACCACAGAGTTCTTAACCACAGAGGGCACTACAACGCCTCTTCCCCCTCAGGAGGCTGAAAAGATTTGGCATAGGCTCTCAGAGCCTTAAAAAGTTCTACAGCTGCACCATCGAGAGCATCTTGACTGGCTGCATCACTGCTTGGTATGGCAACTGCTCAGCATTCAACCGCAAGGCGCTACAGAGGCCAGGGTAGTGTGTACATCCCAGTATATCACTGGGGCCGAACTCCCTGCCATCCAGGACCTCTATACCCGGCGGTGTCAGAGGAAGGCCCTAAAAATTGTCAAAGACACCAGCCACCCAAGTCAAGGACTGTTCTCTCTGCTATCGCACTGCACGTGGTACTGGAGTGCCAAGTCTGTGACCAAAAGGCACTCCCAACCCATAAGACTGCTGAACAGTTCATCACATGGCCACCCGGACTATTTACATTGACCTCCTTTATTAATGATTTATTTACCTTAATTGTTTAGCACTGGCTTTATGCACTGGACTTTTCCCTTCCCACATGTACATCCTGTATTACCTCAACTACCTGGTACCCCTGCACGTTGACTCTGTACTGGTACTCCCTGCACGTTGACTCAGTACTGGTACTCCCTGCACGTTGACTCAGTACTGGTACTCCCTGCACGTTGACTCAGTACTGGTACTCCCTGCACGTTGACTCAGTACTGGTACTCCCTGCACGTTGACTCAGTACTGGTACTCCCTGCACGTTGACTCAGTACTGGTACTCCCTGCACGTTGACTCTGTACTGGTACTCCCTGCACGTTGACTCAGTACTGGTACTCCCTGCACGTTGACTCTGTACTGGTACTCCCTGCACGTTGACTCAGTACTGGTACTCCCTGTATATAGGCTCGGTACTGGTACTCCCTGTATATAGGCTCGGTACTGGTACTCCCTGTATATAGGCTCGGTACTGGTACTTCCTGTATATAGGCTCAGTAGTGGTACTTCCTGTATATAGGCTCAGTAGTGGTACTTCCTGTATATAGGCTCGGTACTGGTACTTCCTGTATATTGGCTCGTTTTTGTTTTTATCGTGTTACTATTTCCTTTTTCATATATTTGTCTTACTTTTTAACTTTGCACTGTTGGGAATGGGCTCGTAAGTAAGCATTTCACTGTAAATTCTACACCTGTTGTATTCGGCCCATGTGACCAATAAAATCTACCTCTATCACTCCAGTATCCCTATACATACAGTATCTACCTCTATCACTCCAGTATCCCTATACATACAGTATCTACCTCTATCATCCAGTATCCCTATACATACAGTATCTACCTCCATCACTCCAGTATATACCTCTATCATCCAGTATCCCTATACATACAGTATCTACCTCCATCACTCCAGTATCCCTATACACTGCACATTGTAAATATGGTATTGGAACTGACCCTGTATTTAGCTTCTTACTTTCTCCTGTTATTCATATTTCTTTTTTTTGTGTGTTTTTATTCTACCTTATGAGACAAAGTTCATGTCTCATGTGTGTACAACATTTGGCATTTGGTTCCACAAATAACTTATAATACCATACACAAACAGCAGGTGGTGCTCAAAGCGTCCAGTTTCAGGGCTGTGTCTGTCAAAACGTCTATACACCTGAAATCTCTTGTACATTATTTGATCTTAGACTTAGTACCTAACTAATTTCTGCTCTGATATAATCCTGGTTCATGTTAATCTCTCCAGCCACCCAAGCCATGGACTATTCTCTCTGCTTTCGTACGGCAGGCGGTACCGGTACCATCAAGTCTGACAACAACAGGCTCTTGAACAACTTATTTACTTACTTCTTGTGTTGTTCATATTTCTTCTTATTTCTCATGTGTTTTTCTAGTAATAGATTGTTATTGATTATCACTTTGTTGGGTTTTGAGTTTTGCAAGAAAGGCATTAAATCTTTAAACTAATCCTTTTGCCCTTTCCCACCTGGACAAAAGGAACACCTATGTGAGAATGCTGTTCATTGACTGCAGCTCAGCACTCAACACCATAGTGCCCTCCAAGCTCATCACTAAGCTAAGGACCCTGGGACTAAATACCTCCCTCTGCAACTGGATCCTGGACTTCCTGACGGGGCCACCACCAGGTGGTAAAGGTAGGTAACAACACATCTGCCACGCTGATCCTCAACACGGGGGCCCCTCAGGGGTGCGTGCTCAGTCCCCTCCTGTACTCTCTTTTCACCCATGACTGCATGGCCAGGCACGACTCCAACACCATTATTAAGTTTAAAAGGAGGGCCTGAGCACGCCCCCATTCTCATCGACGGGCCTGTAGTGGAGCAGGTTGAGAGCTTCAAGTTCCTTGATGTCCACATCGCCAACAAACTAACATGGTCCAAGCACACCAAGACAGTCGTGAAGAGGGCACGACAAAACCTATTCCCCCTCAGGAGACTGAAAAGATTTGGCATGGGTCCTCAGATCCTCAAAACGTTCTACAGCTGCACAATCGAGAGCATCCTGACTGGCTGCATCACCGCCTGGTATGGCAGCTCCTCAGCCTCCAACTGCAAGGCACTGCAGAGGGTAGTGTGTACGGCCCAGTACATAGCTGGGGCCAAGCTTCCTGCCATCCAGGACCTCTATACCAGGCGGTGTCAGAAGAAGGCCCTTAAAAATTGTCAAAGACTTCAGCCACCCTAGTCATAGACTGTTCTCTATGCTACCGCATGGCAAGCGGTACCGGTGTGCCAAGTCTTGGTCCAAAAGGCTTCTAAACAGCTTCTACCCCCAAGCCATAAGACTGCTGAACGTCTAGTCAAATGGCTACCCGGACAATTTGCATTTCGCTGTAAGGTCTACCTACACCTGTTGTATTCGGCACGTGACAAATTAAATTTGATTTCATTTGATTTGGTTCCACCCACTCCTCATCCCATTTTAATACATTTTATAATCAATATAATATCCTGTCTAAAGCTCCACTCACGATGACACATCCTCTAAAGCCTCTCAAGATATTTAAAAACCTTAGAAAGGTCACATCCTTCCAAAGTTTAAGTTGGCAGATGCTAGTGGGTTTTCAGTGGGTTTTCAGTGGGTATACATTGGGTTTTCAGTAGGTTTTCAGTAGGTTTTCAGTGGGTTTACAGTGGGTTTTCAGTGGGTTTTCAGTGGGTTTTCAGTGGGTTTACATTGGGTTTTCAGCGGGTTTTCAGCGGGTTTTCAGTGGGTTTTCAGTGGGTTTTCAGCGGGTTTTCAGCGGGTTTTCAGCGGGTTTACAGTGGGTTTTCAGTGGGTTTTCAGTAGGTTTTCAGTGGGTTTACAGTGGGTTTTCAGTGGGTTTTCAGCGGGTTTTCAGCGGGGTTTCAGCGGGTTTTCAGTGGGTTTTCAGTGGGTTTTCAGTGGGTTTTCAGTGGGTATACATTGGGTTTTCAGTAGGTTTTCAGTAGGTTTTCAGTAGGTTTTCAGTGGGTTTACAGTGGGTTTACAGTGGGTTTTCAGTGGGTTTTCAGTGGGTTTACAGTGGGTTTACAGTGGGTTTACAGTGGGTTTACAGTGGGTTTACAGCGGGTTTTCAGCGGGTTTTCAGCGGGTTTTCAGCGGGTTTTCAGTGGGTTTTCAGTGGGTTTTCAGCGGGTTTTCAGCGGGTTTTCAGCGGGTTTTCAGCGGGTTTACAGTGGGTTTTCAGTGGGTTTTCAGTAGGTTTTCAGTGGGTTTACAGTGGGTTTACAGTGGGTTTACAGTGGGTTTTCAGTGGGTTTTCAGCGGGTTTTCAGCGGGGTTTCAGCGGGTTTTCAGTGGGTTTTCAGTGGGTTTTCAGTGGGTTTTCAGATCAACGTTTAAGTTGGAAGATGCTAGTGGGTTTTCAGTGGGTTTTCAGATCAACGTTTCCTAGAATTGTTGAAAGGTAAATATAAACTGTGTGGTTCGAACCTTGAATGTTGATTAGCTGACAGCCGTGGTATAACCACACCTCCTCGGGCCTTCATTGGTTAAATAAATAAATAGCTCTTCTGTTTTACTGCGTCTTCAGAAAGGTTCATTTCTAGACTTTCGGTCAATGAAAGTGATGCTTGAATACGGTCCGTTTATTGTGTCCTACAAGATCCCATTGTGCTGTCAAAACAACATCTCATTGTCGTACAGCTGTACAGTATTCCTTTGAATAGTTAGCTATACACTGTAGCCTTTATGATAGCGTTAATGCGTGTATCACTCGTGTGTATAGTTTCTGGTAGAGTTGGTGACACTCCCACGTACTAAACATGTACTAAATGATGTGAAAGTAAGAAACACTGTGAATGACTCTTTGCTGTTTTGTTTTGAACACCTGAGCGCCTTGGTCATGGCAGTTTGAGTCAGTCAGGCTGTAGGAAGAGACTGGGGTGTGTTTACCTTTGAAGGCCAGGTGACGATGATGTCAGACTGACCCAGCTGGTCCTACTGGTTTTTCAGTTTCTGTTCCTGTTTTCTCTCTCCTCCCTCCCCCCCCTCTCCTCCCCCCTCAGCCCCTCCTCCCTCAGCCCCTCTCCTCCTCCCTCAGCCCCTCCCCCATCAGCCCCTCACCCATCAGCCCCTCACCCCTCTCCTCCTCCCTCAGCCCCTCCCCCATCAGCCCCTCACCCATCAGCCCCTCACCCCTCTCCTCCCCCCTCAGCCCCTCACCCCTCTCCTCCTCCCTCAGCCCCTCACCCCTCTCCTCCCCCTTCAGCCACACTACTTTTCACCAGAGCCAGAGCCCTATGGGCCATGGTTAAAAGTAATGCACTATAAAGAGAAAATTGTGCCATTTGTGAGGCAGGCTATGGCTGCCTCACAGATGACATACAGGGGTCAGATGACATACAGGGGTTTGCATCCTCAATGCCACACTATTCCCTAATGCACTACTTTTGACCAAAGCCCCAATGGACCCTGGTAAATTATTGCACTATATAGGGAATATGGAGCCATTTGCGATATCACACAGGGTGTTACCCTTCCTCGAATAACTTCACATTCAAACCAGGAGGAAGAGGAGTGGTTTTCACTCAGTCTGTGAATCTCCCTCGTATTCGTTTACTTCTTTCTAAAAACTCTGCTCCTATAGGAAAGTATTGTCAGCTGATACAGAGCCTACATTTTCTGAATTTGTCAGATTACAGTTTGATACCAACAATTGTCACAATATCCCTTATATGGTCAAATGTCAATCTTTAGTCAATGTCAATCTTTAGAGATACAGCTCTGTAGCAGACAGATAGCTATTAGGCTGGCAGCAGCATCACTAGCAGCAGCATCAATAGTAGCAGCATCAGTAGCAACATCAGTAGTAGCTTCATTAGTAACAGCATCAAAAGTAGCAGCATCAGTAGCAGCATCATCAATAGGAGCAGCATCAATAGCAACAGCAGTAGCAGCATCAGTAGTAGCAGCATCAGTAGTAGCACCAGTAGTAGCTTCATTAGTAACAGCATCAAAAGTAACAGCATCAGAAGTAGCAGCATCAGTAGCAGCAGCATCAATAGCAACAGCAGTAGCAGCATCAGTAGTAGCAGCATCAGTAGCAGCACCAGTAGTAGCTTCATTAGTAACAGCATCAAAAGTAACAGCATCAGAAGTAGCAGCATCAGTAGCAGCAGCATCAATAGCAACAGCAGTAGCAGCATCAGTAGTAGCAGCATCAGTAGCAGCACCAGTAGTAGCATCATCAATAGTAGCAGCATCAGTAGGAGCAGCATCAATAGCAACATCAGTAGTAGCAGCATCAATAGTAGCTACATCAGTAGCAGCACCAGTAGTAGCATCATCAGTAGCAGCAGCATCAGTAGCAGCAGCATCAGTAGCAGCAGTAGCAGCAGCAGCAGTAGCAGTAGTAGCTACATCAGTAGCAGCACCAGTAGTAGCATCATCAGTAGCATCAGCAGCATCAGTAGCATCGTCAGTTGTAGTATCAGTAGCATCAGTAGCAGCATCAGAAGTAGCAACATCACTAGCAGCAGCATCAGTAGTAGCAGCACCATTAGCATCGTCAGTAGCAGCAGTAGTAGTAGCAACATCAGTAGCAGCGGCATCATCAGCATCAGTAGTAGCAGCATCAGTAGTAGCAGCATCGGTAACAGCATCATCAGTAGCAGCATCATCCGTAGCAGCATCAGTAGTAGCACCATCAGTAGTAGCAGCATCAGTAGTAGCAGCACCATTAGCATCGTCAGTAGCAGCAGTAGTAGTAGCAACATCAGTAGCAGCGGCATCATCAGCATCAGTAGTAGCAGCATCAGTAGTAGCAGCATCGGTAACAGCATCATCAGTAGCAGCATCATCCGTAGCAGCATCAGTAGTAGCACCATCAGTAGTAGCATCAGTAGCAGCAGCATCAGTAGCAGCATCAGTAGTAGCAACATCAGTAGCAGCATCAGTAGCAGCAGCATCAGTAGCAGCAGCATCAGTAGCAGCACCATCAGTAGCAGCATCAGTAGCAGCAGCATCAGTAGCAGCAGCATCAGTAGCAGCAGCATCAGTAGCAGCAGCATCAGTAGCAGCACCATCAGCAGCAGCATCAGTAGCAGCAGCATCAGTAGCAGCAGCATCAGTAGCAGCAGCATCAGTAGCAGCAGTAGCAGCAGCAGCAGTAGCAGCAGAATCAGTAGCAGCAGCAGCAGTAGCAGCAGCATCAGTAGCAGCAGCATCCGTAGCAGCAGCATCAGTAGCAGCAGCATCAGTAGCAGCAGCATCAGTAGCATCAGTAGCAGCAGCATCAGTAGCAGCAGCATCAGTAGCAGCAGCAGTAGCAGCAGAATCAGTAGCAGCAGCAGCAGTAGCAGCAGCATCAGTAGCAGCAGCATCAGTAGCAGCAGCATCCGTAGCAGCAGCATCAGTAGCAGCAGCAGTGCCACCTGTCCTTGGAGCTGGTGTTAGGTTAAAACGGATCTCTCTCAGGTATCTCTTCCTCCACACCTATCAACCTATCACAGTGTCCTTTACATGTCACATGTTAGCTGAAGAGGCACCTCAATACTTGTGATCAACTTTTATTTCACCAGTATTTATATCGTTTAGTATTATTGAGATAATAATTTATGTTTGAAAAGAGAGATATACCTGTTCAAGACACTGAAGCACCAGCCGACAGTTAAACAAGTTACATTTACAGTACAAGATCTGATGGTGGACTATACACGCACGCACGCACGCACGCACGCACGCTGCTGCAACAGCTCAGTCTATTATCTATCTCGTTGCCTCGTCAATATACCCCTACCTATATGTACATATCTACCTCAATTACCTCGTAGCCCTGTACACCGACTGGGCACTGGTACTCCCTGTATATAGCCATGTTATTACCTGGTACTCCCTGTGTATATAGCCATGTTATTACCTGGTACTCCCTGTGTATATAGCCATGTTATTACCTGGTACTCCCTGTATATAGCCATGTTATTACCTGGTACTCCCTGTATATAGCCATGGTATTACCTGGTACTCCCTGTATATAGCCATGTTATTACCTGGTACTCCCTGTGTATATAGCCATGGTATTACCTGGTACTCCCTGTATATAGCCATGTTATTACCTGGTACTCCCTGTATATAGCCATGTTATTACCTGGTACTCCCTGTATATAGTCATGTTATTACCTGGTACTCCCTGTATATAGTCATGTTATTACCTGGTACTCCCTGTATATAGCCATGGTATTACCTGGTACTCCCTGTATATAGTCATGTTATTACCTGGTACTCCCTGTATATAGCCATGTTATTACCTGGTACTCCCTGTATATAGTCATGTTATTACCTGGTACTCCCTGTATATAGCCATGTTATTACCTGGTAATATCTGTATATAGCCATGTTATTACCTGGTACTCCATGTATATAGTCATGTTATTACCTGGTACTCCCTGTATATAGTCATGTTATTACCTGGTACTCCCTGTATATAGCCATGTTATTACCTGGTACTCCCTGTATATAGTCATGTTATTACCTGGTACTCCCTGTATATAGCCATGGTATTACCTGGTACTCCCTGTATATAGTCATGTTATTACCTGGTACTCCCTGTATATAGCCATGTTATTACCTGGTACTCCCTGTATATAGTCATGTTATTACCTGGTACTCCCTGTATATAGCCATGTTATTACCTGGTACTCCCTGTATATAGCCATGTTATTACCTGGTACTCTGTATATAGTCATGTTATTACCTGGTACTCCCTGTATATAGCCATGTTATTACCAGGTACTCCCTGTATATAGCCATGTTATTACCTGGTACTCTGTATATAGCCATGTTATTACCTGGTACTCCCTGTATATAGCCATGTTATTACCTGGTACTCCCTGTATATAGCCATGTTATTACCTGGTAATATCTGTATATAGCCATGTTATTACCTGGTAATATCTGTATATAGCCATGTTATTACCTTGTACTACCTGTATATAGCCATGTTATTACCTGGTACTCCCTGTATATAGCCATGTTATTACCTGGTACTCCCTGTATATAGCCATGTTATTACCTGGTACTCCCTGTATATAGTCATGTTATTACCTGGTACTCCCTGTGTATATAGCCATGTTATTACCTGGTACTCCCTGTATATAGCCATGTTATTACCTGGTACTCCCTGTATATAGCCATGTTATTACCTGGTACTCCCTGTATATAGTCATGTTATTACCTGGTACTCCCTGTATATAGTCATGTTATTACCTGGTAATATCTGTATATAGCCATGTTATTACCTGGTACTCCCTGTATATAGTCATGTTATTACCTGGTACTCCCTGTATATAGTCATGTTATTACCTGGTAATATCTGTATATAGCCATGTTATTACCTGGTAATCCCTGTATATAGCCATGTTATTACCTGGTACTACCTGTATATAGCCATGTTATTACCTGGTACTACCTGTATATAGCCATGTTATTACCTGGTACTCCCTGTATATAGCCATGTTATTACCTGGTACTCCCTGTGTATATAGCCATGTTATTACCTGGTACTCCCTGTATATAGCCATGTTATTACCTGGTACTCCCTGTATATAGCCATGTTATTACCTGGTACTCCCTGTATATAGTCATGTTATTACCTGGTACTCCCTGTATATAGTCATGTTATTACCTGGTAATATCTGTATATAGCCATGTTATTACCTGGTACTCCCTGTATATAGCCATGTTATTACCTGGTACTACCTGTATATAGCCATGTTATTACCTGGTACTCCCTGTATATAGCCATGTTATTACCTGGTACTCCCTGTATATAGCCATGGTATTACCTGGTACTCTGTATATAGTCATGTTATTACCTGGTACTCCCTGTATATAGCCATGTTATTACCTGGTACTACCTGTATATAGCCATGTTATTACCTGGTACTCCCTGTATATAGCCATGTTATTACCTGGTACTACCTGTATATAGCCATGTTATTACCTGGTACTCCCTGTATATAGCCATGTTATTACCTGGTACTCCCTGTATATAGTCATGTTATTACCTGGTAATATCTGTATATAGTCATGTTATTACCTGGTACTCCCTGTATATAGCCATGTTATTACCTGGTACTCTCTGTATATAGTCATGTTATTACCTGGTACTCCCTGTATATAGTCATGTTATTACCTGGTAATATCTGTATATAGCCATGTTATTACCTGGTACTCCCTGTATATAGCCATGTTATTACCTGGTACTCCCTGTATATAGTCATGTTATTACCTGGTAATATCTGTATATAGCCATGTTATTACCTGGTACTCCCTGTATATAGCCATGGTATTACCTGGTACTCTGAATATAGCCATGTTATTACCTGGTACTCCCTGTATATAGTCATGTTATTACCTGGTACTCCCTGTATATAGTCATGTTATTACCTGGTATTTCCTGTATATAGCCATGTTATTACCTGGTACTCCCTGTATATAGCCATGGTATTACCTGGTACTCCCTGTATATAGCCATGTTATTAGCTGGTACTCCCTGTATATAGCCATGTTATTACCTGGTACTCCTGTATATAGCCATGTTATTACCTGGTACTCCCTGTATATAGCCATGTTATTACCTGGTACTCACTGTATATAGCCATGTTATTACCTGCTACTCCCTGTATATAGCCACGTTATTTTCTACTCCCTGTATATAGCCACGTTATTTTCTACTCCCTGTATATAGTCGTGTTATTTTCTACTTCCTGTATATAGTCGTGTTATTTTCTACTCCCTGTATATAGCTGTGTTATTTTCTACTTCCTGTATATAGCCATGGTATTTTCTACTTCCTGTATATAGTCATGTTATTTTCTACTTCCTGTATATAGCCACGTTATTTTCTACTCCCTGTATATAGTCGTGTTATTTTCTACTTCCTGTATATAGTCGTGTTATTTTCTACTCCCTGTATATAGCTGTGTTATTTTCTACTTCCTGTATATAGCCATGGTATTTTCTACTTCCTGTATATAGCCATGTTATTTTCTACTTCCTGTATATAGCCATGTTATTTTCTACTTCCTGTATATAGTCATGTTATTTTCTACTTCTTGTATATAGTCATGTTATTTTTCTACTCCCTGTATATAGTCATGTTATTTTCTACTCCCTGTATATAGCCATGTTATTTTCTACTCCCTGTATATAGCCATGTTATTTTCTACTCCCTGTATATAGTCATGTTATTTTCTACTTCCTGTGTATAGCCATGTTATTTTTTCCTCCCTGTATAAAGCCATGTTATTTTCTACTTCCTGTATATAGTCATGTTATTTTCTACTTCCTGTGTATAGCCATGTTATTTTTTCCTCCCTGTATAAAGCCATGTTATTGTCTACTCCTTGTATATAGCCATGTTATGTTCTACTCCCTGTAAATAATTCTTGTATACCATCAGATCTTGGCTGATTTCTTTTGAATTGCTACTCCACTGTATCTCTATACTGACATTTAGCTTGTTTGATTGCCTTGTGGAGTGAATAACTACACTGTTTATATTCTGCCATATTCTGGGGATTAAATATAACTACAGTACAAGACCTCAGAAAAATAAATTGTAGACCTCCACAAGTCTGGTTCATCCTTGGGAGAAATTTCCAAACTCTTGAAGGTACCACGTTCATCTGTACAAACAATAGTACACAAGTATAAACAACATGGGACCACGCAGCCGTCATACCGCTCAGGAAGGAGACGCGTTCTGTCTCCTAGAGATGAACGTACTTTGGTGTGAAAAGTGCAAATCAATCACAGAACAACAGCAAAGGACCTTGTGAAGATGCTGGAGGAAACAGGTACAAAATTATCTATATCCACAGTAAAACGAATCCTATATCAACATAACCTGAAAGGCCGCTCAGCAAGGAAGAAGCCACTGCTCCGAAACCGCCATATAAAAGCCAGACTACGGTTTGCAACTGCACATGGGGACAAAGATCGTACTTTTTGGAGAAATGTCCTCTGGCCTGATGAAACAAAAATAGAACTGTTTGGCCATAATGGCAGCATCATGTTGTGGGGGTGCTTTGCTGCAGGAGGGACTGGTGCACTTCACAAAATAGATGACATCATGATGGAGGAAATTTATGTGGATATTTTTGAAGCAACATCTCAAGACATCAGTCAGGAAGTTAAAGCTTGGTCGCAAATGGGTCTTCCAAATGAACAATGACCCCAAGCATACTTCCAATGTTGTAGCAAAATGGCTTAAGGACAACAAAGTCAAGGTATTTGAGTGGCCATCACAAAGCCCTGACCTCAAACCTCTCGAACATTTGTGGGCAGAACTGAAAAAGCGTGTGCGAGCAAGGAGGCCTACAAACCTGACTCAGTTACACCAGCTCTGTCAGGAGGAATGGGCCAAAATTCACCCAATTTATTGTGGGAAGCTTGTGGAAGGCTACCCGAAACGTTTGACCCAAGTTAAACAAATTAAAGGCAATGCTACCAAATAATAATTGAGTGTATGTAAACTTCTGACCCACTGGGAATGTGATGAAAGGAATAAAAGCTGAAATTAATCATTCTCTCTACTATTATTCTGACATTTCACATTCTTAAAATATAGTGGTGGTCCTAACTGACCTAAGACAAGGAATTTTTACTAGGATTAAATGTCAGGAATTGTGAAACAGCTTAGTCAAATACATTTCAACTAAGTTTATGTAAACTTCCAACTTCAACTGTATGAGGCAGGTACTACAGACAATCACCGACTACAAAAGGAAACCTGCCACGTCGCCGGACAGGCTAAAACACATTCTTCTTCTTCACGGCCCGCTACCAAGGACTGTGGGCTCTCCTTCTCCGTGGCCGACGTGATTAAAACATTTAAACGTGTTAACCCTCGCAAGGCTGCCCGCCGAGACGGCATCCCTAGCCGCGTCCTCAGAGCATGCGTAGACAAGCTGGCTGGTGTGTTTACGGGCATATTCAATCTCTCCTTATCTCAGTCTGCTGTCCCCATATGCTTCAAGATGGCTACTATTGTTCCTGTACCCAAGCAGGCAAAGATACCAGAACTTAATGACTATCGCCCCGCAGCACTCACTTCTGTTATCATGAAGTGCTTTGAGAGACTAGTCAAGGATCATATCACCTCTACCTTACCCGCCACTCTAGACCCACTTCAATTTGCTTACCGCCCCAATAGATCCACAGACGATGCAATGACATCGGGTGCTGTAGGTGTCTTGGAGGGGGGTAGTTTGCCCCCGGTAAAGCTCATGAGCCAGAGGAGAGAGTGCTCTGATTTTATTTGAGTACTTTACACATTAAGAACTTGAATTATTGACAACAACAACTGTACCCTTGGCTTGTATACACACACTCTTCCTGTGAAGGGAACACCACACTTTTCCTGTGAAGGGAACACCACACAGGAGTAATTAACTCTCTCTCTCTCTGTGTGTGTGTGTGTGTGTGTGTGTGTGTGTGTGTGTGTGTGTGTGTGTGTGTGTGTGTGTGTGTGTGTGTGTGTGTGTGTGTGTGTGTGTGTGTGTGTGTGTGTGTGTGTGTGTGTGTGTGTGTGTGTGTGTGTGTGTGAATCGCAGAAGGGAATGTGGTATCCTCCTGCTGTGTATCTGCAGTGTTACACTGTTATAAAGCGCTACTGTGTCGTACCAAGGTACAACACATCGCTGTGATTAGGATGAACACTGTTCCTGAGTTCCTTGTTCCTTCCTTGTACCATGGTACAACACATCGCTGTGATTAGGATGAACCCTGTTCCTGAGTTCCTTGTTCATTCCTTGTACCATGGTACAACACATCGCTGTGATTAGGATGAACACTGTTCCTGAGTTCCTTGTTCCTTCCTTGTACCAAGGTACAACACATCGCTGTGATTAGGATGAACCCTGTTCCTGAGTTCCTTGTTCATTCCTTGTACCATGGTACAACACATCGCTGTGATTAGGATGAACCCTGTTCCTGAGTTCCTTGTTCATTCCTTGTACCATGGTACAACACATCGCTGTGATTAGGATGAACCCTGTTCCTGAGTTCCTTGTTCCTTCCTTGTACCATGGTACAACACATCGCTGTGATTAGGATGAACACTGTTCCTGAGTTCCTTGTTCCTTCCTTGTACCATGGTACAACACATCGCTGTGATTAGGATGAACACTGTTCCTGAGTTCCTTGTTCCTTCCTTGTACCAAGGTACAACACATCGCTGTGATTAGGATGAACACTGCTCCTGAGTTCCTTGTTCCTTCCTTGTTTTTACTGTTTCTTTTCACTCTGATCTGATGTATTCACTAGATTGTGTTGTTGCTTGAGACATAGTGGTTGTGTGGTTAAAAGTATAGCAAACATTATTAGACAATAGAAATGATCTTGATCAATTACTATGATGATGATGATGATGATGATGAGTTCCTGGGCATTTGAGAAGATTGTTTGTATTGTTAACTTTTTAGTTACACCTTCTAGTAAGAATAAGTGATGTAATCATTGCTTGTTTAGTTTTTTTTGAGTCGTACTGTTGTGTTCCTACTTCATTAATAACAGTAACAATCTGCTTCGTCACTTTAGTACATTCACAGAATAATCCACGTACTATACTCCTTCGGAGAGTCATTGTCTCTGTGAAATCTGGTTTCAACAGCTTTCAAAATCAACTTGTTTGTGTCGTCAAAATCAAGTAGGGCCAGTTTCTCTGTCCTTCACTTATCTGATGTCATAAAGCACCTGAACCAGAAGAGTAGCATCGTTAGCATACTCTCTGTAGAGTGTATCACCTAGACATCTGGCTCCTGTCCTCTCATTTAGTTCAGCGGTGAGATAGAGGCAGGAGAGTTGTGACACGCCAGTCCTCGGTAGCTTCTCTAACCGACAGGCAGCCAACATGGACCGGTCCTACATGGGCAGTGCCACCGCTTACAGTGTCTACGGGAAGCCGCCTCAGTCCTACTTTGACCCGGCCTACGATGAGAAAGCAGCCAAGTCGTACATGGACTCAGTGTACGAGGAGAAGAAGAAAGTAGAGAAGCAGGCCCGCTCCGAGGCCGTCTGCTGCGAGGTCGTGGCGCTGGTCTTCGGATTCGTCGGCCTGATCGGTGTCTCCGCGGTGACCGGCTTGCCCATGTGGAAGGTGACAGCATTTATCCAGGAGAACATCATCGTCATGGAGACGCGCTGGGAGGGCCTGTGGATGAACTGCTATAGACAAGCCAACATCAGGATGCAGTGCAAGGTGTACGACTCTCTGCTGTTCCTCCCTGCGGACCTGCAGGCGGCCAGAGGCCTCATGTGCTCCTCCGTAGCTGTGTCCGCCATCGCTCTGATCCTCTCTGCCGTGGGGATGAAGTGTACCAAGGTGGTGGACCACCGGCCTCGTACCAAACACATCATCCTGGTGACCGGGGGATGCCTGTTCCTCGTGGGTTGTGTCACCACCATCATCCCAGTCTCTTGGACGGCCAACGTGATCATCCGTGACTTCTACAACCCCCTGCTGATCGACGCCCAGCGCAGGGAGCTGGGAGAGGCGCTCTACATCGGATGGGTGACTTCTGCTCTGCTGTTTGTGGCTGGGGTCATACTGCTGTGTCGCCACGCACCCCGGGTAGGAGACGATGAGATGGAGAGGATGGTCAACGGGCCTGGGTACATCTACCAGCCTGGAGTGAACTACCAGCCTGGAGTAAACTACCAGCAGGGTTCAGCATACGCATACCAGCCATATTCCTACCAACCCAACTACTCAGCTCCACCCGGATCTGTGGTCTACGCTCCTAACCAGTACATGTGAGAGAAACCCATCCCAGAACAACATGGACTTGAGACTTACCTTGTCTGCTTGGAACCAAGCATTAAAAGTGCAAATAAATATAACTGAACTCATATTGTTTAAATAGAATATAATTCATTTTAGTAGAATTTATAAAACAGAACTCATATTGTTACATAGAATATAATTAATTTGAGTTCTTTGGATCCAAGCGTTGTTGAAATGTCAGAGTGGGGAGGAAGAGACATAGACACTGATCTGGCTAGAAGTGTCTTGCTGGAAATGGCCCAATCGTTGATTATTTAGTTCAGAGAGAGAGAGAACATCATTAAGCAGACCTATATTCCCTGTATGTGTTGTGTGTCTATGTGTTCAACTGTAGGTGGGAGTTATGTGTTTAATTGTGTAAATATACTTGTCAGTTATGTGTATTGTGCAAATATTGAGCAAATATTGTCCGACCAATAGCTGTGGAATAATGTGGTTAAGCAAAAAGGACTTCACAAGTTTCCACTAATATTGACCAAACAACTTACCAAACCCCTGTTTGTTTACCTGCTATTTTCATAATAAAAGGTTTGTTTAAATTATGTTTTCAGTTTTTTACAGCACTGGCCTAAATTGAGGCCAATTTGGTTCACAATAAAAAAACGACATAACTTTTTCCTTAAAAAAAAAAAATCTAAACCATTTGAAGATTTTAAAATGAACATTCCGGGTTAATTACACGTTATCTACGATCCTCCTAACCAAAAACCAGTCATTACTTTTATGTAGTCAGAGAATGGCTTGTTCCTCACTCAACCAGTTCCTGTCCTCTCTGGTGGAATGCGAGGTTTAGAATGCGCCAGTCTATCTTTGTTGTCATTGGAAATGTACCTGAACGCAACAGGCTAAACCAGACTGGTCCTGAATGACTCACCCAAACACATTCAAACCATGATGCAAATCTATCTAACCAGAGAGTACTATGTCAGGGAAGAAAGAAAGGAATGACCACTGAGCTCACAACACCTGAGCCAACAGGATACAGACAGACACAGAGACAGACAGATGGATTCATACCCAAAACCGTAGTACAGCAATAGTAGCAGAGGAAGATGGAGTCTAATAGATGTTTAATTCAGGAAGTGAATTGAAACGTAATGTATGGGGTACTATAGTGTTTTGTTTTGGGTCATATACCCAGCAGATTCCTGGGAGACTCTTAAAGCTCTATCAGTCACTAAGATCAGTCCCTTGTAAAACAGGATCCAGTCAGGAGAGTAAACTGAGCCCTTGAATAAACAGTGTGTGTTAGAGAGAGACACACACACACACACACACACACACACACACACACACACACACACACACACACACACACACACACACACACACACACACACACACACACACACACACACACACACACACACACACACACACACACACACACACACACACACACATACACACACACACACACACACACACACACACACACACACAGTTTTTTTTACACGGACTCTCTTGCAATGCCTTTACCCACACACTGACTGGACTCTACCCACACACTGACTGGACTCTACCCACACACTGACTGGACTCTACCCACACACTGACTGGACTCTACCCACACACTGACTGGACTCTACCCACACTGACTGGACTCTACCCACACACTGACTGGACTCTACCCACACTGACTGGACTCTACCCACACACTGACTGGACTCTACCCACACTGACTGGACTCTACCCACACTGACTGGACTCTACCCACACACTGACTGGACTCTACCCACACACTGACTGGACTCTACCTACACACTGACTGGACTCTACCCACACACTGACTGGACTCTACCCACACACTGACTGGACTCTACCCACACACTGACTGGACTCTACCCACACACTGACTGGACTCTACCAACACACTGACTGGACTCTACCCACACACTGACTGGACTCTACCCACACACTGACTGGACTCTACCCACACTGACTGGACTCTACCCACACTGACTGGACTCTACCCACACACTGACTGGACTCTACCCACACACTGACTGGACTCTACCCACACACTGACTGGACTCTACCCACACTGACTAGACTCTACCCACACACTGACTGGACTCTACCCACACACTGACTGGACTCTACCAACACACTGACTGGACTCTACCCACACACTGACTGGACTCTACCTACACACTGACTGGACTCTACCCACACACTGACTGGACTCTACCTACACTGACTAGACTCTACCCACACACTGACTGGACTCTACCCACACACTGACTGGACTCTACCCACACACTGACTAGACTCTACCCACACACTGACTAGACTCTACCCACACACTGACTAGACTCTACCCACACACTGACTGGACTCTACCAACACACTGACTGGACTCTACCCACACGCTGACTGGACTCTACCCACACACTGACTGGACTCTACCCACACGCTGACTGGACTCTACCCACACACTGACTGGACTCTACCCACACGCTGACTGGACTCTACCCACACACTGACTGGACTCTACCCACACGCTGACTGGACTCTACCTACACACTGACTGGACTCTACCCACACGCTGACTGGACTCTACCCACACACTGACTGGACTCTACCCACATACTGACTGGACTCTACCCACACACTGACTAGACTCTACCCACACACTGACTGGACTCTACCCACACACTGACTAGACTCTACCCACACACTGACTGGACTCTACCCACACACTGACTAGACTCTACCCACACACTGACTGGACTCTACCCACACACTGACTAGACTCTACCCACACACTGACTGGACTCTACCCACACACTGACTGGACTCTACCCACACACTGACTGGACTCTACCCACACACTGACTGGACTCTACCCACACACTGACTGGACTCTACCCACACACTGACTGGACTCTACCCACACTGACTAGACTCTACCCACACACTGACTGGACTCTACCCACAAACTGACTGGACTCTACCCACACACTGACTGGACTCTACCCACACACTGACTGGACTCTACCTATACACTGACTGGACTCTACCCACACACTGACTGGACTCTACCTACACTGACTAGACTCTACCCACACACTGACTGGACTCTACCCACACACTGACTGGACTCTACCCACACACTGACTAGACTCTACCCACACACTGACTGGACTCTACCTACACACTGACTGGACTCTACCAACACACTGACTGGACTCTACCCACACACTGACTGGACTCTACCTACACACTGACTGGACTCTACCCACACACTGACTGGACTCTACCCACACTGACTAGACTCTACCCACACAATGACTGGACTCTACCCACACACTGACTGGACTCTACCCACACACTGACTAGACTCTACCCACACACTGACTGGACTCTACCTACACACTGACTGGACTCTACCAACACACTGACTGGACTCTACCCACACACTGACTGGACTCTACCTACACACTGACTGGACTCTACCCACACACTGACTGGACTCTACCCACACACTGACTGGACTCTACCCACACACTGACTGGACTCTACCCACACACTGACTGGACTCTACCCACACACTGACTGGACTCTAACCACACACTGACTGGACTCTACCCACACACTGACTGGACTCTACCTACACACTGACTGGACTCTACCCACACTGACTGGACTCTACCCACACACTGACTGGACTCTACCCACACACTGACTGGACTCTACCCACACACTGACTGGACTCTACCCACACACTGACTGGACTCTACCCACACTGACTGGACTCTACCCACACACTGACTGGACTCTACCCACACTGACTGGACTCTACCCACACTGACTGGACTCTACCCACACACTGACTGGACTCTACCCACACACTGACTGGACTCTACCCACACTGACTGGACTCTACCCACACACTGACTGGACTCTACCTACACACTGACTGGACTCTACCCACACTGACTGGACTCTACCCACACACTGACTGGACTCTACCTACACACTGACTGGACTCTACCCACACACTGACTGGACTCTACCTACACACTGACTGGACTCTACCCACACTGACTGGACTCTACCCACACTGACTGGACTCTACCCACACGCTGACTGGACTCTACCCACACACTGACTGGACTCTACCTACACACTGACTGGACTCTACCCACACACTGACTGGACTCTACCCACACACTGACTGGACTCTACCCACACACTGACTGGACTCTACCCACACACTGACTGGACTCTACCTACACACTGACTGGACTCTACCCACACACTGACTGGACTCTACCTACACACTGACTGGACTCTACCCACACACTGACTGGACTCTACCCACACTGACTGGACTCTACCCACACACTGACTGGACTCTACCCACACTGACTGGACTCTACCCACACACTGACTAGACTCTACCCACACACTGACTGGACTCTACCCACACACTGACTGGACTCTACCCACACACTGACTGGACTCTACCCACACACTGACTGGACTCTACACACACTGACTGGACTCTACACACACACTGACTGGACTCTACCCACACACTGACTGGACTCTACCAAAACACACTGACTGGACTCTACCCACACACTGACTGGACTCTACCCACACACTGACTGGACTCTACCCACACACTGACTGGACTCTACCCACATACTGACTGGACTCTACCCACACACTGACTAGACTCTACCCACACACTGACTAGACTCTACCTACACACTGACTGGACTCTACCCACACTGACTGGACTCTACCTACACACTGACTAGACTCTACCCACACACTGACTGGACTCTACCCACACACTGACTGGACTCTACCTACACACTGACTGGACTCTACCCACACACTGACTGGACTCTACCCACACACTGACTGGACTCTACCCACACTGACTGGACTCTACCCACACACTGACTGGACTCTACCCACACACTGACTGGACTCTACCTACACACTGACTGGACTCTACCCACACTGACTGGACTCTACCCACACACTGACTGGACTCTACCCACACACTGACTGGACTCTACCCACACACTGACTGGACTCTACCCACACACTGACTGGACTCTACCCACACACTGACTGGACTCTACCCACACTGACTGGACTCTACCCACACACTGACTGGACTCTACCTACACACTGACTGGACTCTACCCACACTGACTGGACTCTACCCACACACTGACTGGACTCTACCTACACACTGACTGGACTCTACCCACACACTGACTGGACTCTACCTACACACTGACTGGACTCTACCCACACTGACTGGACTCTACCCACACTGACTGGACTCTACCCACACGCTGACTGGACTCTACCCACACACTGACTGGACTCTACCTACACACTGACTGGACTCTACCCACACACTGACTGGACTCTACCCACACACTGACTGGACTCTACCCACACACTGACTGGACTCTACCCACACACTGACTGGACTCTACCTACACACTGACTGGACTCTACCCACACACTGACTGGACTCTACCTACACACTGACTGGACTCTACCCACACACTGACTGGACTCTACCCACACTGACTGGACTCTACCCACACACTGACTGGACTCTACCCACACTGACTGGACTCTACCCACACACTGACTAGACTCTACCCACACACTGACTGGACTCTACCCACACACTGACTGGACTCTACCCACACACTGACTGGACTCTACCCACACACTGACTGGACTCTACCCACACACTGACTGGACTCTACACACACTGACTGGACTCTACACACACACTGACTGGACTCTACCCACACACTGACTGGACTCTACCAAAACACACTGACTGGACTCTACCCACACACTGACTGGACTCTACCCACACACTGACTGGACTCTACCCACACACTGACTGGACTCTACCCACATACTGACTGGACTCTACCCACACACTGACTAGACTCTACCCACACACTGACTAGACTCTACCTACACACTGACTGGACTCTACCCACACTGACTGGACTCTACCTACACACTGACTAGACTCTACCCACACACTGACTGGACTCTACCCACACACTGACTGGACTCTACCTACACACTGACTGGACTCTACCTACACACTGACTGGACTCTACCCACACTGACTGGACTCTACCCACACTGACTGGACTCTACCCACACACTGACTGGACTCTACCCACACACTGACTGGACTCTACCTACACACTGACTGGACTCTACCCACACTGACTGGACTCTACCCACACACTCACTAGACTCTACCCACACACTCACACATACACACACTCAAAGACACAAAACACACAGGCATATTGACGCCACACACTCACACACAGACACACTTTCACACTCATCACCTACGCTGCTGCTACTCTGTTTATTATATATGCTGATTGCTTTGTTACTTTTACCCCTACTGTACCTACATGTACATATTACCTCAACTACCTCATACCCCAGCGCATTGACTAAGTACCGCTACTCCTTGTATCTAGCCTCGTTATTTTATTGTGTCACACACACACACACACACACACACACACACACACACACACACACACACACACACACACACACACACTCACACTCACTCACTCACTCACTCACTCACTCACTCACTCACTCACTCACTCACTCACTCACTCACTCACTCACTCACTCACTCACTCACTCACTCACTCACTCACTCACTCACTCACTCACTCACTCACTCACTCACTCACTCTCCTCCTTCCCCTCCTCCTACAGCTCCCAGATCTACTGTTACAATAGAACAACACTTCCTGTCCCCAAGGATTCTGTCTCCTAGCAACAGACCCAGTACCCTCCCATTAATCTGTCCTGACCAGGGGAAGAGAGGGAGGGAGGAGGCTATACAGGGGCACACCTATCACCTGTACACCTATCAGCTCCTCTCATCTTCCAACGGGATGCAAAACTTCTCCGGAGAGGAAGGAGGGAAGCAGCTCCTCACTATAGTCAGATCTTACTGCCGCTCCCTTCAGCCTGTTGACTCGGTTGGTTAGTTAGACACTAGTGCGACTCTCCTCGGCCTGTTGACTATTAGGTCTAGGTGAGTTAGGCAGGACAGAGTGAGGACCATGGCCAACTCAGCTCTGGAGATCATTGGCTTGTTACTGTCTCTCATTGGTCTGATCGGGACAGCTGCCAGCACGGGGATGCCCATGTGGCGCGTGACGGCTTTCATCGGCGAGAACATCATCGTGTTCGAGACGCGCTACGAGGGTCTGTGGATGAATTGCTTTAGACAGGCCAACATCAGGATGCAGTGTAAAGTGTACGACTCCCTCCTGGCTCTGCCCCCAGACCTGCAGGCGGCCAGGGGTCTGATGTGCTGTGCCTTGGCCCTGGCAGGGGTAGGGCTGCTCATCTCTATCCTGGGCTTACAGTGCACGGCCTGCATCCGGGACAACGACCGGGCAAAACGCACGGTGCTCATCATCGCTGGCAGCATGATCCTCGGGGCCTGCGTTTGCATCATCATCCCAGTCTCCTGGACGGGTCACGCTATCATCCGTGACTTCTACAACCCCCTGCTGATCGACGCCCAGCGCAGGGAGCTGGGCGAAGCTCTCTACATCGGATGGGTCTCCTCTGCCTTCCTCTTCGCCGGCGGCTGCATGTTCTGCTGCTGTAACGTCAAAGAGGATAAAAGGCAAGACAAGTACATGTACTCCAGGAACAGCCCTAGCCAATACATGTCTTACGCGCCTCAAACACAGTACCTGCCACAGTACCAGCCCCAGCTCCAGCCCCAGCCTCTACAGAGGCAGCTGTCCAGTTACAGCTACCCCGGCTCCAACCACTACCCCTCCAGGTACCCCTCGGAACGCAGCGCTGTGGCTTACCTCTGAGTGTTGAGACTAAAGGGAGGGAAAGAGACTTAGTGTTTTAATACAGACTGGAGAAACTGACGTGTTCTCATGGGGTACGGTTTGAGAGAAGCCTTTTAGTTGTTAAAAGATGCATATCAGCATAAAGTAAGAGATGATTGTAATACACTGTGAAACTCACAAAGAGAGGATTAATTGTAAAAGTATCATAAGATGCATTTCGGTTGAGAAAAAAAAAACGTGTCTATCGGATTTGTTTGTAAGAAAGCTGTTTAAAGATACTAAATACACTTATAATAGATTAACTGTGAACTCAGAAAGAGAATACTTTGAGGGAACCTTAATCCCCCCCCCCCAAAAAAATTATCCTTTGTTTTCATATTTGTACTTACTTTGTATTGGTGTGTATAAGCACATGTTTTTTTAATGACGCCCCTAAAGATTATTTGTGTAAATATATTTACAAATTGTGTTGATGTGGTTGTGTGCTTTGTGCAGTAAATGTAGGTTTCTTACACATAATATCCCCTTAGTTACATTAGGTGTTACATAATATGTAGCTTTTATAATGTAAAAAGCAATTGTCATTTATGCGTCCCAAAGGGCACTCTATTCCCTATTTAGTGCACTAATTTTGACCAGGGCCAGTAGGGAATAGGGTCCATAGGGTTCTGGTCAAAAGTAGTACACTATATAGGCTGCCATTAGGGATGCACCCATTATCCTTCATTTTATTATTTAATTCCTAAAGTATCTGATTAGACAAAATCATCTCCTATTGAGAGATATGTAGCTGACTGTGTGCTGTAAAGTGAAATTTCTGCTAATGTGTTTTTGGAGAACAGCAGCACAGGGCTGGCTTTCTTCCATTGGTGTCCCCCCCCCCCCCCCCCCTCTTGGCAAAGGTCCCCCTTGACAACATCAACAAACTACAAGACAGTCCTGGTTGTGTTTAAAACGCCTGTGTTGTTACTGCCATTTTGTCATGTTTGGGAGTAGACCAACAAGGACGGTATCGTTTTGTAACATTATCCCCTGCGGCATCCTATTCTCTACACATAGTGCACTACTTTTGTCCAGGGCCCTGGCCAAAAGTAGTGCACTATGTAGGGAATAGGGTGCCATTTGGGACACCTCCTCTCTGTGTTGACAGCTTGATGGAAGGACTAATGGAAGTAAATACAAGGCTGGTTGTTGAAGGTGTGGACCCAGAAGCAATAGGGTAGAACAGAGGACTTCTGTCAAAGCAAACAGAGCATAACGGACTAAGAACTAGGGCTGGGTTCAATCCCTAGGTCAGCGTTGTAGCAGGATTTTGAAATTTTAATTGACGGTAAAAGCTGAATATGTTAATAAAAGTTATTTAATTTCAAATGAATTTAAAAACGTTATTCGTTTCAATTAAGTTGAGATAAGTCTTTCAGCCTCTGGAATACGAACAAGTTTTTTCCTGAATTACTCATTGATGTTTCATTACCTGGTGCAAGCTAATGTATATAAAAGTGAATACCTTCAGAAGCAATGTAAGACTTATGATTGACACATTACTGATTAAATGAGACATTGATAACCTCATGTATTCATCCTGTTTTATTTTTTACAATGGAGAGACTGGTGGTACATAAGGAAAAGACGCATTTTGTGAAAAGCTTTCCGTTTCATTGTGAAGTGAAACTACTGAGAGGTGGTGAAATAGCTACATAGCCTAATAGCTTGTGATAATTCATAGAGGTAGAAAGAGGTTTATTTTGCATCTGTGCCATCCAATGGCTTCTGTGACAGCACGGGCAGCACCATTGAGGGCTTTCTCCATTTTAAAGTAGTCAATTTCTTCTTCTTCTACTTTGAGTTTTGTGTTGTCTGAACAGATATAAAGCCAAAGTTGGTGATATACCGCCACCTGCTGGTATGGAATGTTCGCTCAGGAGTATTGTTCATTGGCTGATCCCTCCAGATGAGCTGAATGGAATTAGGAATTATGTGATTCTTTCTTAGGCTCTGAGCTCCAACATGCAGGACTAAGTGAAATAAAACAATGAAAATGGTAATGAAAAACACAACAAAAATAGAACTATATGCATCATAATGGTATCAGTGATGAATAGAACTATATGCATCATAATGGTATCAGTGATGAATATAACTATATACATCATAATGGTAGCAGTGATGAATAGAACTATATACATCATAATGGTATCAGTGATGAATAGAACTATATACACCATAAGGGTATCAGTGATGAATAGAACTATATACATCATAATGGTATCAGTGATGAATAGAACTAAATACATCATAAGGGTATCAGTGATGAATAGAACTATATACATCATAAGGGTATCAGTGATGAATAGAACTATATACATCATAATGGTATGTGATGAATAGAACTATATACATCATAATGATATCAGTGACGAATAGAACTATATACATCATAATGGTATCAGTGATGAATAGAACTATATACATCATAATGGTGGCAGTGATGAATAGAACTATGTACATCATAATGGTATCAGTGATGAATAGAACTATATACATCATAATGGTAGCAGTGATGAATAGAACTATATACATCATAATGGTAGCAGACTGTGAGGGTCCATCGGGGACAGGCCAGATGTCTTCAGCATCCTGAGGTTGAAGAGTGGTTGTCGTGCCTTCTTCACCACGGTACCCGTGTGGTTTGACCATTTCAGCTTTTCCAAGATATGTACGCCGTAGAAGTTATTTGACCATCTCCACGGCAGCCCCGTTGATGAGGATGGGGGGCGTGTCCAGCCTGGTTCTTCCTAGAGTCCACAATCAGCTCCATTGTTTTGCTGATGTTACGGGAGAGGTTGTTTACCTGGCACCACACCGTCAGAGTGCCTACCTCCTCCCTGTAGGCTGTCTTGTCTACACACCTTCAAGAATTTCCACCAAGAGGTCCGAACGTCTTGAAGCGGTAGCTAGATAATGGGTTAATGAGTTACAGTATGTATTGGTCTTCTCTTCCACAGGCTGCCAGGGGCTTGATGTGCTACAGTATGTATTGGTCTTCTCTTCCACAGGCTGCCAGGGGCCTGATGTGCTGCTCTCTGGCCCTTTCAGGGATGGATCTACTGGGGACTCTAGCAGGGATGGATCTACTGGGGACTCTAGCAGGGATGGATCTACTGGGGACTCTAGCAGGGATGGATCTACTGGGGACTCTAGCAGGGATGGATCTACTGGGGACTCTAGCAGGGATGGATCTACTGGGGACTCTAGCAGGGATGGATCTACTGGGGACTCTAGCAGGGATGGATCTACTGGGGACTCTAGCTGGGATGGATCTACTGGGGACTCTAGCAGGGATGGATCTACTGGGGACTCTAGCAGGGATGGATCTACTGGGGACTCTAGCAGGGATGGATCTACTGGGGACTCTAGCTGGGACGGATCTACTGGGGACTCTAGCTGGGATGCGTTGCACCTCCTGCATCCAGGACAATGACCGCGCTAAGAACCTCATCCTCATGGTGGCTGGAGACATGTCGTTTCTGGTCTCTGTCTGTGTATTTATCCCAGTCTCCTGGACGGCTCACGGCATCATCCGTGACTTCTATAACCCTCCTGCCGATCAACACCCAGCGCACACTGCTGAGGGAGAAGCTCTACATCGGCTGCGTCACCGGGAGCCTTCCTCTTGGCCTCGGGGCTCCTCTTCGTCTGTCGCCGTGTCCCCTCCAACAAAGCCTTGTTGGATATCTAGCACCCAGCCAACAGGATCAACAAACCCACCGTGACACGGTACCATCCCATCTCCAGTGTCCCTAGCATGAAGGCTCACCACCTGCCCGGTCTAAACCACCACCAAAGTCACAGCTTCGATGGACACCAACACCAGTCTCTTACCAACTCTCCTTATAGCCAACAGACTGTTCCTTACTCCTACAGCCAACAGACTGTTCCTTACTACTATTGTCAACAGAGTGTTCCTTACTCCTACAGCCAACAGACTGTTCCTTACTCCTATTGTCAACAGAGTGTTCCTTACTCCTACAGCCAACAGACTGTTCCTTACTCCTATAGCCAACAGACTGTTCCTTACTCCTACAGTCAACAGACTGTTCCTTACTCCTACAGTCAACAGACTGTTCCTTACTCCTACAGCCAACAGACTGTTCCTTACTCCTACAGCCAACAGACTGTTCCTTACTCCTACAGCCAACAGACTGTTCCTTACTCCTATAGCCAACAGACTGTTCCTTACTCCTACAGCCAACAGACTGTTCCTTACTCCTACAGCCAACAGACTGTTCCTTACTCCTATAGCCAACAGACTGTTCCTTACTCCTACAGCCAACAGACTGTTCCTTACTCCTACAGCCAACAGACTGTTCCTTACTCCTACAGCCAACAGACTGTTCCTTACTCCTACAGCCAACAGACTGTTCCTTACTCCTATAGCCAACAGACTGTTCCTTACTCCTACAGCCAACAGACTGTTCCTTACTCCTACAGCCAACAGACTGTTCCTTACTCCTACAGCCAACAGACTGTTCCTTACTCCTACAGCCAACAGACTGTTCCTTACTCCTACAGCCAACAGACTGTTCCTTACTCCTACAGCCAACAGACTGTTCCTTACTCCTACAGCCAACAGACTGTTCCTTACACCTATAGCCAACAGACTGTTCCTTACTCCTACAGCCAACAGACTGTTCCTTACTCCTACAGCCAACAGACTGTTCCTTACTCCTACAGCCAACAGACTGTTCCTTACTCCTACAGCCAACAGACTGTTCCTTACTCCTACAGCCAACAGACTGTTCCTTACTCCTATAGCCAACAGACTGTTCCTTACTCCTAGAGCCAATGGATCTACTGGGGACTCTAGCAGGGATGGATCTACTGGGGACTCTAGCTGGGATGGATCTACTGGGGACTCTAGCAGGGATGGATCTACTGGGGACTCTAGCAGGGATGGATCTACTGGGGACTCTAGCAGGGATGGATCTACTGGGGACTCTAGCTGGGACGGATCTACTGGGGACTCTAGCTGGGATGCGTTGCACCTCCTGCATCCAGGACAATGACCGCGCTAAGAACCTCATCCTCATGGTGGCTGGAGACATGTCGTTTCTGGTCTCTGTCTGTGTATTTATCCCAGTCTCCTGGACGGCTCACGGCATCATCCGTGACTTCTATAACCCTCCTGCCGATCAACACCCAGCGCACACTGCTGAGGGAGAAGCTCTACATCGGCTGCGTCACCGGGAGCCTTCCTCTTGGCCTCGGGGCTCCTCTTCGTCTGTCGCCGTGTCCCCTCCAACAAAGCCTTGTTGGATATCTAGCACCCAGCCAACAGGATCAACAAACCCACCGTGACACGGTACCATCCCATCTCCAGTGTCCCTAGCATGAAGGCTCACCACCTGCCCGGTCTAAACCACCACCAAAGTCACAGCTTCGATGGACACCAACACCAGTCTCTTACCAACTCTCCTTATAGCCAACAGACTGTTCCTTACTCCTACAGCCAACAGACTGTTCCTTACTACTATTGTCAACAGAGTGTTCCTTACTCCTACAGCCAACAGACTGTTCCTTACTCCTATTGTCAACAGAGTGTTCCTTACTCCTACAGCCAACAGACTGTTCCTTACTCCTATAGCCAACAGACTGTTCCTTACTCCTACAGTCAACAGACTGTTCCTTACTCCTACAGTCAACAGACTGTTCCTTACTCCTACAGCCAACAGACTGTTCCTTACTCCTACAGCCAACAGACTGTTCCTTACTCCTACAGCCAACAGACTGTTCCTTACTCCTATAGCCAACAGACTGTTCCTTACTCCTACAGCCAACAGACTGTTCCTTACTCCTACAGCCAACAGACTGTTCCTTACTCCTATAGCCAACAGACTGTTCCTTACTCCTACAGCCAACAGACTGTTCCTTACTCCTACAGCCAACAGACTGTTCCTTACTCCTACAGCCAACAGACTGTTCCTTACTCCTACAGCCAACAGACTGTTCCTTACTCCTCCAGCCAACAGACTGTTCCTTACTCCTACAGCCAACAGACTGTTCCTTACTCCTACAGCCAACAGACTGTTCCTTACTCCTACAGCCAACAGACTGTTCCTTACTCCTACAGCCAACAGACTGTTCCTTACTCCTACAGCCAACAGACTGTTCCTTACTCCTCCAGCCAACAGACTGTTCCTTACTCCTATAGCCAACAGACTGTTCCTTACTCCTACAGCCAACAGACTGTTCCTTACTCCTACAGCCAACAGACTGTTCCTTACTCCTACAGCCAACAGACTGTTCCTTACTCCTACAGCCAACAGACTGTTCCTTACTCCTATAGCCAACAGACTGTTCCTTACTCCTATAGCCAACAGACTGTTCCTTACTCCTACAGCCAACAGACTGTTCCTTACTCCTATAGCCAACAGACTGTTCCTTACTCCTACAGCCAACAGACTGTTCCTTACTCCTATAGCCAACAGACTGTTCCTTACTCCTACAGCCAACAGACTGTTCCTTACTCCTACAGCCAACAGACTGTTCCTTACTCCTACAGCCAACAGACTGTTTCTTACTCCTACAGCCAACAGACTGTTCCTTACTCCTACAGCCAACAGACTGTTCCTTACTCCTACAGCCAACAGACTGTTCCTTACTCCTACAGCCAACAGACTGTTCCTTACTCCTACAGCCAACAGACTGTTCCTTACTCCTACAGCCAACAGACTGTTCCTTACTCCTACAGCCAACAGACTGTTCCTTACTCCTACAGCCAACAGACTGTTCCTTACTCCTACAGCCAACAGACTGTTCCTTACTCCTACAGCCAACAGACTGTTCCTTACTCCTACAGCCAACAGACTGTTCCTTACTCCTACAGCCAACAGACTGTTCCTTACTCCTACAGCCAACAGACTGTTCCTTACTCCTACAGCCAACAGACTGTTCCTTACACCTATAGCCAACAGACTGTTCCTTACTCCTACAGCCAACAGACTGTTCCTTACTCCTACAGCCAACAGACTGTTCCTTACTCCTACAGCCAACAGACTGTTCCTTACTCCTACAGCCAACAGACTGTTCCTTACTCCTACAGCCAACAGACTGTTCCTTACTCCTATAGCCAACAGACTGTTCCTTACTCCTAGAGCCAATGGATCTACTGGGGACTCTAGCAGGGATGGATCTACTGGGGACTCTAGCTGGGATGGATCTACTGGGGACTCTAGCAGGGATGGATCTACTGGGGACTCTAGCAGGGATGGATCTACTGGGGACTCTAGCAGGGATGGATCTACTGGGGACTCTAGCTGGGACGGATCTACTGGGGACTCTAGCTGGGATGCGTTGCACCTCCTGCATCCAGGACAATGACCGCGCTAAGAACCTCATCCTCATGGTGGCTGGAGACATGTCGTTTCTGGTCTCTGTCTGTGTATTTATCCCAGTCTCCTGGACGGCTCACGGCATCATCCGTGACTTCTATAACCCTCCTGCCGATCAACACCCAGCGCACACTGCTGAGGGAGAAGCTCTACATCGGCTGCGTCACCGGGAGCCTTCCTCTTGGCCTCGGGGCTCCTCTTCGTCTGTCGCCGTGTCCCCTCCAACAAAGCCTTGTTGGATATCTAGCACCCAGCCAACAGGATCAACAAACCCACCGTGACACGGTACCATCCCATCTCCAGTGTCCCTAGCATGAAGGCTCACCACCTGCCCGGTCTAAACCACCACCAAAGTCACAGCTTCGATGGACACCAACACCAGTCTCTTACCAACTCTCCTTATAGCCAACAGACTGTTCCTTACTCCTACAGCCAACAGACTGTTCCTTACTACTATTGTCAACAGAGTGTTCCTTACTCCTACAGCCAACAGACTGTTCCTTACTCCTATTGTCAACAGAGTGTTCCTTACTCCTACAGCCAACAGACTGTTCCTTACTCCTATAGCCAACAGACTGTTCCTTACTCCTACAGTCAACAGACTGTTCCTTACTCCTACAGTCAACAGACTGTTCCTTACTCCTACAGCCAACAGACTGTTCCTTACTCCTACAGCCAACAGACTGTTCCTTACTCCTACAGCCAACAGACTGTTCCTTACTCCTATAGCCAACAGACTGTTCCTTACTCCTACAGCCAACAGACTGTTCCTTACTCCTACAGCCAACAGACTGTTCCTTACTCCTATAGCCAACAGACTGTTCCTTACTCCTACAGCCAACAGACTGTTCCTTACTCCTACAGCCAACAGACTGTTCCTTACTCCTACAGCCAACAGACTGTTCCTTACTCCTACAGCCAACAGACTGTTCCTTACTCCTCCAGCCAACAGACTGTTCCTTACTCCTACAGCCAACAGACTGTTCCTTACTCCTACAGCCAACAGACTGTTCCTTACTCCTACAGCCAACAGACTGTTCCTTACTCCTACAGCCAACAGACTGTTCCTTACTCCTACAGCCAACAGACTGTTCCTTACTCCTCCAGCCAACAGACTGTTCCTTACTCCTATAGCCAACAGACTGTTCCTTACTCCTACAGCCAACAGACTGTTCCTTACTCCTACAGCCAACAGACTGTTCCTTACTCCTACAGCCAACAGACTGTTCCTTACTCCTACAGCCAACAGACTGTTCCTTACTCCTATAGCCAACAGACTGTTCCTTACTCCTATAGCCAACAGACTGTTCCTTACTCCTACAGCCAACAGACTGTTCCTTACTCCTATAGCCAACAGACTGTTCCTTACTCCTACAGCCAACAGACTGTTCCTTACTCCTATAGCCAACAGACTGTTCCTTACTCCTACAGCCAACAGACTGTTCCTTACTCCTACAGCCAACAGACTGTTCCTTACTCCTACAGCCAACAGACTGTTTCTTACTCCTACAGCCAACAGACTGTTCCTTACTCCTACAGCCAACAGACTGTTCCTTACTCCTACAGCCAACAGACTGTTCCTTACTCCTACAGCCAACAGACTGTTCCTTACTCCTACAGCCAACAGACTGTTCCTTACTCCTACAGCCAACAGACTGTTCCTTTCTCCTATAGTCAACAGACCAAGATGTAATCTACACCTCCATTAGACTGATAGAAATCCTCATTATTTTGTTTAATGAATTTTCAATTTGAGCGTAATTATTTCTATATAGCCTACACTTTCTGAAAGTCAGTTAAAAACAAATTATTATTTTCAATGACGGACTAGGAACAGTGGGTTAACTGGACTAGGAACAGTGGGTTAACTGGTCTAGGAACAGTGGGTTAACTGGTCTAGGAAAAGTGGGTTAACTGGACTAGGAACAGTGGGTTAACTGGTCTAGGAACAGTGGGTTAACTGCCTTGTTCAGGGGCAGAACGACAGATTTGTACCTTGTCAGCTCATGGCTTCGATCTTGCAACCTTTTGGTTACTAGTCCAACGCTCTAACCACTAGGCTACCTGCCGCACCACAATGATCTCAAGAGCAGCTGCTCACCGATTTGACAGCTCCAACACAGTTCCACCCCGGACACACCACCAAAACATCCTGTATGCGGGTGTCTGCCAAAACATCCTGTATGCGGGTGTCTGCCAAAACATCCTGTATGCGGGTGTCTGCCAAAACATCCTGTATGCGGGTGTCTGCCAAAACATCCTGTATGGGGTGTCTGCCAAAACATCCTGTATGGGGTGTCTGCCAAAACATCCTGTATGTGGGTGTCTGCCAAAACATCCTGTATGCGGGTGTCTGCCAAAACATCCTGTATGGGGTGTCTGCCAAAACATCCTGTATGCGGGTGTCTGCCAAAACATCCTGTATGCGGTGTCTGCCGAAACATCCGGTATGCGGTGTCTGCCAAAACATCCTGTATGGGGTGTCTGCCAAAACATCCTGTATGCGGGTGTCTGCCAAAACATCCTGTATGGGGTGTCTGCCAAAACATCCTGTATGGGGTGTCTGCCAAAACATCCTGTATGGGGTGTCTGCCAAAACATCCTGTATGTGGGTGTCTGCCAAAACATCCTGTATGCGGGTGTCTGCCAAAACATCCTGTATGGGGTGTCTGCCAAAACATCCTGTATGCGGGTGTCTGCCAAAACATCCTGTATGCGGGTGTCTGCCAAAACATCCTGTATGCGGTGTCTGCCAAAACATCCTGTATGCGGGTGTCTGCCAAAACATCCTGTATGCGGGTGTCTGCCAAAACATCCTGTATGCGGGTGTCTGCCAAAACATCCTGTATGCGGGTGTCTGCCAAAACATCCTGTATGCGGTGTCTGCCAAAACATCCTGTATGGGGTGTCTGCCAAAACATCCTGTATGCGGGTGTCTGCCAAAACATCCTGTATGCGGTGTCTGCCAAAACATCCTGTATGCGGTGTCTGCCAAAACATCCTGTATGCGGGTGTCTGCCAAAACATCCTGTATGCGGTGTCTGCCAAAACATCCTGTATGTGGGTGTCTGCCAAAACATCCTGTATGGGGTGTCTGCCAAAACATCCTGTATGTGGGTGTCTGCCAAAACATCCTGTATGGGGTGTCTGCCAAAACATCCTGTATGGGGTGTCTGCCAAAACATCCTGTATGGGGTGTCTGCTATCCCGGTTAACGCTTGATCTGATTGATTCTAGGCCTAAATGATTGAATTCATGTTGAGCGTAAGGGACAGTTACAGCATCTAGAAACCCCTATTACTGTTGTTTTGTAAATATGTAGGAGAAATATAAACAGAGGTGACATTGTTGTGTATTGCGTCTCAAGTGGCACCCTATTCCCTATATAGCGGACTACTTTTGACCACCAGGGCCCATAGGGCTCTGTTCAAACTAGTGCACCATGTAGGGCATAGGCTGCCGCTTGGGATGTAACACTGGGTTTGTTTGTCCCATAACACACAAACCCCTAGAGCCCTGAGAAAACACACCTCGTCAGCGACACACAATCTAATTAAAACACAGTCAATATGTCACCTAAGAACACTGCGTGGAACGCTGCTATTATCATGTTCAACTGTTCATTATGTACAGGACATATCACTTCTGCAAGAGAGAGGACAGGACATCTGCAATGACCGTAGGGAGCCTCTCACATATTAAATATAATATAATATAACAATATAATATTATACAGTATAGATGACCGTAGGGAGCCTCTCACATATTAAATATAATATAATATAACAATATAATATTATACAGTATAGATGGCCGTAGGGAGCCTCTCACATATTAAATATAATATAATATAACAATATAATATTATACTGTATAGATGACCGTAGGGAGCCTCTCACATATTAAATATAATATAATATAACAATATAATATTATACAGTATAGATGACCGTAGGGAGCCTCTCACATATTAAATATAATATAATATTATACAGTATAGATGACCGTAGGGAGCCTCTCACATATTAAATATAATATTATATTATACAGTATAGATGACCGTAGGGAGCCTCTCACATATTAAATATAATATTATACAGTATAGATGACCGTAGGGAGCCTCTCACATGTTAAATATAATATTATATTATACAGTATAGATGACCGTAGGGAGCCTCTCACATATTAAATATAATATTATACAGTATAGATGACCGTAGGGAGCCTCTCACATGTTAAATATAATATAATATAACAATATAATATTATACAGTATAGATGACCGTAGGGAGCCTCTCACATATTAAATATAATAATAATATAACAATAAATAATAATATGACAATATAATATTATACAGTATAGATGACCGTAGGGAGCCTCTCACATATTAAATATAATAATAATATAACAATAAATAATAATATAACAATATAATATTATACAGTATAGATGACCGTAGGGAGCCTCTCACATATTAAATATAATAATAATATAACCATATAATATTATACAGTATAGATGACCGTAGGGAGCCTCTCACATATTAAATATAATATAATATAACAATATAATATTATACAGTATAGATGACCGTAGGGAGCCTCTCACATATTAAATATAATATAATATAACAATATAATATTATACAGTATAGATGACCGTAGGGAGCCTCTCACATATTAAATATAATATAATATAACAATATAATATTATACAGTATAGATGACCGTAGGGAGCCTCTCACATATTAAATTCCAAAAAGAAGGGGCCATTTGGGAACGCACCACCAGTCTGGTTCTGAAGGAAGGAACCTAGTGACTGTCTAGAGACAGTGTAATGTTAGTGACTGTCTAGAGACAGTATAATATTAGTGACAGTATAGAGACAGTATAATATTAGTGACAGTATAGAGACAGTATAATATTAGTGACAGTATAGAGACAGTGTAATGTTAGTGACAGTATAGAGACAGTGTAATGTTAGTGACTGTCTAGAGACAGTATAATATTAGTGACAGTATAGAGACATAGAGACAGTGTAATGTTAGTGACAGTCTAGAGACAGTATAATATTAGTGACAGTATAGAGACAGTATAATATTAGTGACAGTATAGAGACAGTGTAATGTTAGTGACAGTATAGAGACAGTGTAATGTTAGTGACAGTATAGAGACAGTGTAATGTTAGTGACTGTCTAGAGACAGTATAATATTAGTGACAGTATAGAGACATAGAGACAGTGTAATGTTAGTGACAGTCTAGAGACAGTGTAATGTTAGTGACAGTCTAGAGACAGTGTAATGTTAGTGACAGTCTAGAGACAGTGTAATGTTAGAGACAGTATAGAGACAGTGTAATGTTAGTGACTGTATAGAGACAGTGTAATGTTAGTGACTGTCTAGAGACAGTATAATATTAGTGACAGTATAGAGACATAGAGACAGTGTAATGTTAGTGACAGTCTAGAGACAGTATAATATTAGTGACAGTATAGAGACAGTATAATATTAGTGACAGTATAGAGACAGTATAATATTAGTGACAGTATAGAGACAGTGTAATGTTAGTGACAGTATAGAGACAGTGTAATGTTAGTGACTGTCTAGAGACAGTATAATATTAGTGACAGTATAGAGACATAGAGACAGTGTAATGTTAGTGACAGTCTAGAGACAGTATAATATTAGTGACAGTATAGAGACAGTATAATATTAGTGACAGTATAGAGACAGTGTAATGTTAGTGACAGTATAGAGACAGTGTAATGTTAGTGACAGTATAGAGACAGTGTAATGTTAGTGACTGTCTAGAGACAGTATAATATTAGTGACAGTATAGAGACATAGAGACAGTGTAATGTTAGTGACAGTCTAGAGACAGTATAATATTAGTGACAGCATAGAGACAGTATAATATTAGTGACAGTATAGAGACAGTATAATATTAGTGACAGTATAGAGACAGTGTAATGTTAGTGACAGTATAGAGACAGTGTAATGTTAGTGACTGTCTAGAGACAGTATAATATTAGTGACAGTATAGAGACATAGAGACAGTGTAATGTTAGTGACAGTCTAGAGACAGTATAATATTAGTGACAGTATAGAGACAGTATAATATTAGTGACAGTATAGAGACAGTGTAATGTTAGTGACAGTATAGAGACAGTGTAATGTTAGTGACAGTATAGAGACAGTGTAATGTTAGTGACTGTCTAGAGACAGTATAATATTAGTGACAGTATAGAGACATAGAGACAGTGTAATGTTAGTGACAGTCTAGAGACAGTGTAATGTTAGTGACAGTCTAGAGACAGTGTAATGTTAGTGACAGTCTAGAGACAGTGTAATGTTAGAGACAGTATAGAGACAGTGTAATGTTAGTGACTGTCTAGAGACAGTGTAATGTTAGTGACAGTCTAGAGACAGTGTAATGTTAGTGACAGTCTAGAGACAGTGTAATGTTAGTGACAGTGTAGAGACAGAGACAGTGTAATGTTAGTGACAGTATAGAGACATAGAGACAGTATAATGTTAGTGACAGTATAGAGACAGTATAACGTTAGTGACAGTATAATGTTAGTGACAGTATAGAGACATAGAGACAGTATAATGTTAGTGACAGTATAGAGACAGTATAATGTTAGTGACAGTATAGAGACAGTATAATGTTAGTGACAGTATAGAGACAGTATAATGTTAGTGACAGTGTAGAGATATAGAGACAGTATAAGTATAGTGACAGTATAATGTTAGTGACAGTGTAGAGACAGAGACAGTATAATGTTAGTGACAGTATAATGTTAGTGACAGTATAGAGACAGAGACAGTATAATGTTAGTGACAGTATAGAGATATAGAGACAGTATAATGTTAGTGACAGTATAATGTTAGTGACAGTATAGAGACAGAGACAGTATAATGTTAGTGACAGTATAGAGACATAGACAGTATAATGTTAGTGACAGTATAATGTTAGTGACAGTGTAGAGATATAGAGACAGTATAACGTTAGTGACAGTATAATGTTAGTGACAGTATAGAGACAGAGACAGTATAATGTTAGTGACAGTATAGAGACAGAGACAGTATAATGTTAGTGACAGTATAGAGACAGAGACAGTATAGTGTTAGTGACAGTATAGAGACATAGAGACAGTATAATGTTAGTGACAGTATAGAGACATAGACAGTATAATGTTAGTGACAGTATAATGTTAGTGACAGTGTAGAGATATAGAGACAGTATAACGTTAGTGACAGTATAATGTTAGTGACAGCATAGAGACAGAGACAGTATAATGTTAGTGACAGTATAGAGACAGAGACAGTATAATGTTAGTGACAGTATAGAGACAGAGACAGTATAGTGTTAGTGACAGTATAGAGACATAGAGACAGTATAATGTTAGTGACAGTATAGAGACATAGAGACAGTATAGTGTTAGTGACAGTATAGAGACAGTATAATGTTAGTGACAGTATAGAGACAGTATAATGTTAGTGACAGTGTAGAGACAGTATAATGTTAGTGACAGTATAGAGACAGTATAATGTTAGTGACAGTATAGAGACAGTATAATGTTAGTGGCAGTGTAGAGACAGTATAATGTTAGTGGCAGTATAGAGACAGTATAATGTTAGTGACAGTGTAGAGACAGTATAATGTTAGTGACAGTATAGAGACAGTATAATGTTAGTGACAGTATAGAGACAGTATAATGTTAGTGGCAGTGTAGAGACAGTATAATGTTAGTGGCAGTATAGAGACAGTATAATGTTAGTGACAGTATAGAGACATAGAGACAGTATAATGTTAGTGACAGTATAGAGACAGTATAACGTTAGTGACAGTATAATGTTAGTGACAGTATAGAGATATAGAGACAGTATAATGTTAGTGACAGTATAGAGACAGTATAATGTTAGTGACAGTATAGAGACAGTATAATGTTAGTGACAGTATAGAGACATAGAGATAGTATAATGTTAGTGACAGTGTAGAGACAGTATAAGTATAGTGACAGTATAATGTTAGTGACAGTGTAGAGACAGAGACAGTATAATGTTAGTGACAGTATAATGTTAGTGACAGTATAATGTTAGTGACAGTATAGAGACATAGACAGTATAATGTTAGTGACAGTATAATGTTAGTGACAGTATAATGTTAGTGACAGTATAGAGACATAGACAGTATAATGTTAGTGACAGTATAATGTTAGTGACAGTATAATGTTAGAGACAGTATAGAGACATAGACAGTATAATGTTAGTGACAGTATAATTTTAGAGACAGTATAGAGATATAGAGACAGTATAATGTTAGTGACAGTATAGAGACAGAGACAGTATAATGTTAGTGACAGTATAGAGACAGAGACAGTATAATGTTAGTGACAGTATAGAAATATAGAGACAGTATAATGTTAGAGACAGTATAATGTTAGTGACAGTATAGAGACAGAGACAGTATAATGTTAGTGACAGTATAATGTTAGTGACAGTGTAGAGATATAGAGACAGTATAACGTTAGTGACAGTATAATGTTAGTGACAGTATAGAGACAGAGACAGTATAATGTTAGTGACAGTATAGAGACAGAGACAGTATATTGTTAGTGACAGTATAGAGACATAGAGACAGTATAATGTTAGTGACAGTATAGAGACATAGAGACAGTATAGTGTTAGTGACAGTATAGAGACAGTATAATGTTAGTGACAGTATAGAGACAGTATAATGTTAGTGACCGTGTAGAGACAGTATAATGTTAGTGACAGTATAGAGACAGTATAATGTTAGTGACAGTATAGAGACAGTATAATGTTAGTGACAGTGTAGAAACAGTATAATGTTAGTGACAGTATAGAGACAGTATAATGTTAGTGACAGTATAGAGACAGTATAATGTTAGTGACAGTGTAGAGACAGTATAATGTTAGTGACAGTATAGAGACAGTATAATGTTAGTGACAGTGTAGAGACAGTATAATGTTAGTGACAGTGTAGAGACAGTATAATGTTAGTGACAGTATAGAGACAGTATAATGTTAGTGACAGTATAGAGACAGTATAACATTTGTGACAGTGTAGAGACAGTGTAATGTTGGTCACAGTGTATAGACAGTGTAATGTTGGTCACAGTGTAGCAGCAAATACAGTGTAATGTTGGCCACAGTGTAGAAGCAAATACAGTGTAATGTTAGTGACAGTATAGAGACAGTATAACGTTTGTGACAGTGTAGAGACAGTGTAATGTTGGTCACAGTATAGAGACCCTGAACACAGGGACGCCCCAGGGGTGTGTCCTTTCACCGTTGTTGTTCTCTATCTACGCTAATTAGACGAAGGTTCATGGAAACAATAGGAGCCTTTTCAGATGGGGATAGCTATTTTAAACAGACCAACAACCTTCAAGAACGGTGCTGGTCAAGTGCCCTCCACATCAATGTGTAAAAGACAAAGGAGCTGATCATAAATGGCAACAACCTCTCAATGTCCCAACCACTGTCACTAACATTAAGCAAGCCAGCGCTTGTTTTTAAATCACGAAATGTAAGGGCTTGGGGTCAGCTAGGATGTTCTTGAGAGGGTGTACAGCAGCTCGGTGGAGAGGATCCTCACGTTCAATATGACAGTCTGGTAATGAAGTTGGTGGAGAGGATCCTCACGTTCAATATGACAGTCTGGTCTGGTAATCTGAGCTGGTGGAGGGCATCAATATGACAGTCTGGTAATCTGAGCTGGTGGAGAGGATCCTCACGTTCAATATGACAGTCTGGTAATCTGAGCTGGTGGAGAGGATCCTCGCGTTCAATATGACAGTCTGGTAATCTGAGCTGGTGGAGAGGATCCTCACGTTCAATATGACAGTCTGGTCATCTGAGGAGCAAAAGCAAACTGACCAGAATAGATAACACAGCCAGCAACGTCATTGGTCAACCACAGGCACAGTAGAACAGTCTGTTCCACAAGGCAACCAAAAAGAAGGTACTTACTGCTGTTGGCAACCACCCTTCCCTCTGGCTGGTGCTTCAGAATGGCCACGGTCAAGAAGAACGTGTTCAAATATTCATTTAGTTCCTTGTGCTGTTGGACTACTAAATGTAACGTAAAATGTTATCGCTATGTGTACTGATCTACCCAGTGCAGTTGGGACAGCGGTCGGTTGTGAGTGACTGTATCAATGTCCTCTATGTTGTTAGGTTATGTAGTATGATGGAGTGAATGGTTTAAATGTGTCTGATGTGACAATGTGTGTGTTGGTGATCGTTTTAATGGAAGGTGATGCCAAAGAAAAATGTCCATCCTTTATGGACAACAAAGTTTTATTGTATTCTAGAGACAGTGTAATGTTAGTGCCAGTGAAGACATAGAGACAGTGTAACGTTAGTGACGGTGAAGAGACATAGAGACAGTGTAACGTTAGTGACGGTGAAGAGACATAGAGACAGTGTAAAGTTAGTGACGGTGAAGAGACATAGAGACAGTGTAACGTTAGTGACGGTGAAGAGACATAGAGACAGTGTAACGTTAGTGACGGTGAAGAGACATAGAGACAGTGTAACGTTAGTGACGGTGAAGAGACATAGAGACAGTGTAACGTTAGTGACGGTGAAGAGACATAGAGACAGTGTAACGTTAGTGACGGTGAAGAGACATAGAGACAGTGTAACGTTAGTGACGGTGAAGAGACATAGAGACAGTGTAAAGTTAGTGACGGTGAAGAGACATAGAGACAGTGTAACGTTAGTGACGGTGTAATGTAAGTGTAATATCTCCTTTTCACCACTAGATGGAAGCAGAGAACACCATGAGTGTTCCATCCAGACCTTACTACAGGAGCGTCACCTCATCAGTACTAAGGACACTAAGGCCTGGATTCAATCCGTATTGCGGGAGATCCGCATAAACATTTTAATTTTCCCGATTGAGCCGACGTATGCAGCATTTACCGTGAGTGCAGTTTCCATGAACACGGAAACGTTGCCTTTAAATCGAGCTGATTTTACAGGATACTTTCAGGATACAGATTGAATTGAGCCCTAACTCATTCCCTAGTCTACTTTGTGTCCCAAATGGCACCCTATTCCCTATATAGTGCCCTATGATCTGTGGTTAACAGTAGTGCACTACATAAAGAATAAGGTGCTATTTGTGACAATACCCCTTGGCTTCCTCGCTTGCTCACAAGCTAATCACAAATGTGCTAACCTGACCGTGACGGTGGCACTGTCCAGGTAAAGGTGGAATTTGAATTCATGTTGACGCAATGGACATTAGATCTGGTCAGCCTGGCACATCTCAAACTGAGATCACATGGTCTTTAGAAAACCTCCAATCAGATTCATCTTCCTTTACATACGGATGTAAACATTTAGCCTTAGCTGTAATCTCTCTCTCTCTCTCTCTCTCTCTCTCTCTCTCTCTCTCTCTCTCTCTCTCTCTCTCTCTCTCTCTCTCTCTCTCTCTCTCTCTCTCTCTCTCTCTCTCTCTCTCTCTCTCTCTGTCTCGATCTCTCTCTCTCTCTCTCTCTCTCTCTCTCTCTCTCTCTCTCTCTCTCTCTCTCTCTCTCTCTCTCTCTGTCTCTCTCTCTCTCTCCCCCCCCCGATAGAAATTGAGCCTGTAATAAAACATGTAAATGTAAAATGTTTTCTGAACTTGGATGAACTATAACCCTAACTGTGAGTCTTAAGCATTCCATCCACCCTCTCCCTAACTGTGAGTCTTAAGCGTTCCATCCACCCTCTCCCTAACTGTGAGTCTAACTCTGTGTTAAGGACACCGTCCACCCCCTCCCTAACTGTGAGTCTAACTGTATGTTAAGCACACCGTCCACCCCCTCCCTAACTGTGAGTCTAACTGTATGTTAAGCACACCGTCCACCCCCTCCCTAACTGTGAGTCTAACTGTATGTTAAGCACACCGTCCACCCCCTCCCTAACTGTGAGTCTAACTGTATGTTAAGCACACCATCCACCCCCTCCCTAACTGTGAGTCTAACTCTGTGTTAAGCACACCGTCCACCCCCTCCCTAACTGTGAGTCTAACTGTATGTTAAGCACACCGTCCACCCCCTCCCTAACTGTGAGTCTAACTCTGTGTTAAGCACACCGTCCACCCCCTCCCTAACTGTGAGTCTAACTGTATGTTAAGCACACCGTCCACCCCCTCCCTAACTGTGAGTCTAACTGTATGTTAAGCACACCATCCACCCCCTCCCTACAGTGTGTTAAGGACACCATCCACCCCTCCCTAACTGTGCTATTATCATGTCATTAAACTGCATGATCTCTGCCCTTGCTCTGTTAATCCTTTAGGAATATCTATAAGTACCAAATGGCACCATAACCCCTTTATAGCCCATCGGGCCCTGGTTAAAAGTAGTGCACTATATAGGGAATAGGGTGCCATTTGGGATGTAGATAATGATCTGAAGCCCTCTAGCCTCAACCCATCTCAGGAACCATCTAATGTTACAGTTCATAGTTCATGGACCACTAAACGATGTGTTATTTGCCTCTGGACAGCTCACTATAAATAGGACAGAGAAAAACAACCCAATGTGTTACAAACATTGAAAAAAATATATATATGTTTTACAGCGTTGTATTTTCAATGCTGGGTCATGGTCAAAAGTCGTGCACTGTAAAGGGAATAGGGAACCGTTTGAGACTAAACCTATAAGATCATATACAGCTCTTTGATAGTCTGCAGTAGGCTAGTGAAGGCGTCTTGTGTTTTCAGTAGAATGAATCAACACGGGCATCAGCAGATAAAATATGTGCCCTACAACAAAAAAGAAAAAAGCAGATATATTTACTGCCCCAAATCCCGCCTGTCCTCAGATCCGTTGTCTCTCCAACATAACTGTTAGAATAGTGAAACCCCTCTTCTTTTGAAAGTAGGTAAACTATGGAAGAACAAAGTAACGTGGGTCTCTTTTTTCATCAGGCTGTGGCAGAGAGATCAGCCGTTGGAGAGGAGAGGTATAGCCTGACTCCCTCCGTGGTTAATCTTCCCCGGAGCGTCAGCAGCAACGACTATTCTGAAGATTAGATCTGCGTTTCCCATCACGACTGGAGCAAAGATTTAATCATTCCTCGGTGTACTAAAGCAAAGACGAGTTGTCGAGGTCGGCTGTAGCCAGATTTCAAGTTAATCTTCTGAACGTATCCATGTTTGCGGATCAACACCGGCTTGGCTGTGCCCTCAATTGAGTGCGCGCACGGGAGAGAGAGACGCTCGCAAGTATCACAGTTCCAAGTATGCGCTGGCAACGATGAAAGAGGAGATAGATTGTTTTTGGGACTATCTGAAATGGGGAATCAAACGCTGCTAACACAAATGGGATTCTAGAATGGGAAAACGGGTCTAGTTCAGAGTTTTATAAGGAACTATTTTAAAAGGAGAAAATAGTGTTTTTATGTCTCTCGTCATAATGTATAAGAGGAAAAATGTGGGTCGGATGTCGATTTATGTTCGATACGGATACGAGAACTGGCAAGATATCAGCATGAATTAAAAGCAGAAAGAAAAACAGACATCAATGTTCATTTTTATTTTGGAGCGAGTACCATGGCGACAAGGAAGGGACTGTTGTTTCCGCTGCTTTCCTTGATGGCAGAGTTTTGGCTGAGTTGGCAGCAAGTCCTTAGAATCGGTAAGGTTGATTTTAGCATCGGAATTTTCGATTCATAATTTATTCAGTCAACTGGGTTTTATACCTGGTCCTATACAATTGTCTGGATTGCTTGATATATGACAATCACCTTGAGCTCAATTACTGTGCCATCAAGGTGCAAATATGTGTTTGTATTTGCAAAAAAAAAAGTTAATTAAACTTTGATCTTACGACTGCACTATTAAATCATTAGTTCCAATCATATAGTATATTCCTATGCACGTGGGCCTGGGAACGGAATATAGCAGGGCTCTACACTGGCAGGTTTTACTAGGAGCACGTGTGCGCCTAAGTTGAAAAATGTAGGCGCACACAATGACATTTAGGAGCACAATAAAAAAAGTATTTGAGTTTTTAAAACTAGAATCCTTAATGTTTCTATGCGCACTGGTGCGCCTAAATTAATATTCCAGCAAAAAATATTTAGGCTCATATGCGATTAAAATGATCGCACGGTAGAGCTCCGTAATGAGAAATGAGAATTGCATTTAGTTACATTTTTTATCTATACACACAGTTCAGTCAACCCTTCGTCACAGGCCATAGTACTTTCCCTCTAGTGTAATCCTCATTTTAAAGTTATTCAATAGATTAAAGATGGGATGGAATAGACAGTAGCCACACCCTGGATTTAAATGGCTGTGAGTGAACCAGTCGGGAGTGTGATCAGTTATTATCTGAAAGTGATGCTGGGTGGATATAGAGGATATAGAGGAGGATAGAGACCATAGAGTAGGATAGAGACCATAGAAGAGGATAGAGACCATAGAGCAGGATAGAGACCATAGAAGAGGATAGAGACCATAGAGCAGGATAGAGACCATAGAGTAGGATAGAGACCATAGAAGAGGATAGAGACCATAGAGGAGGATAGAGTAGGATAGAGTAGGATAGAGACCATCGAGTAGGATAGAGACCATAGAGTAGGATAGAGACCATAGAAGAGGATAGAGACCATAGAGCAGGATAGAGACCATAGAAGAGGATAGAGACCATAGAGCAGGATAGAGACCATAGAGTAGGATAGAGACCATAGAGGAGGATAGAGACCATAGAGGAGGATAGAGTAGGATAGAGTAGGATAGAGACCATAGAGTAGGATAGAGACCATAGAGTAGGATAGAGACCATAGAAGAGGATAGAGACCATAGAGCAGGATAGAGACCATAGAGTAGGATAGAGACCATAGAGGAGGATAGAGACCATAGAGGAGGATAGAGTAGGATAGAGTAGGATAGAGACCATAGAGTAGGATAGAGACCATAGAGTAGGATAGAGACCATGGTACAGCCATTTTCTTGAAGCTCAGATAGACCAGAATCCACATCATGAAATATAATACATTATCTCTATAATAGAAACACTATGGGTTTAAAAGGACTGTCAAACTAGTCATCGGGAGAGTGTGATCGTAGGTATTAACTAAAAGGGATGAAACACTATGGGTTTAAAAGGACTGTCAAACTAGTCATCGGGAGAGTGTGATCGTAGGTATTAACTAAAAGGGATGAAACACTATGGGTTTAAAAGGACTGTCAAATTAATCATCGGGAGAGTGTGATCGTAGGTATTAACTAAAAGGGATGGTTTATTGATAATTGTACCATATTCCCTATATACAGATGTAGGATCTTCATTTGATCACCTTGTTACAGGATAACTTTCCTGCAAGGCAAGACATGTAAAATGTATAGTGTATTTGAGGTTTTAAAAAGCCTTCTGAAGCTTGTAACTTCCATTAAATCACATTTCCTGTTGCTGCAGGATTATTTTCCTGCTGTAGCAAACCTTGCTCAATATAAGATCTCTGTAGGGCACTACTTTTCACCAGAGCCCATGGGCCCTAGTCAGAAGTAGTGCATTATATAGGGAATGTGGTGCCATTTGGGACGGGCCGATAGTGTCACCTGACTATAGGGCCCAGGAAGTATTCACTATTTATTCTGATGTTTTGTATATAATAATCTAGACTCTATTATATATGATCAGTAGGGTTCTAGATCAGTTCTGATTTACCTTGTTCTAGAATGTGTCCCAAATGGCACCCTCTTCCCTATATAGTGCACTACTTTTGACCACTTCAGTACCCTACTCTACCCTACCATACAGTACCCTACCCTACCCTACACTACCCTACAGTACCCTACAACTACACTACACTACGCTACACTACCCAACCCTACCCTACACTACCCTACACCACCCTACACTACACTACCCTACACTACCCAACCCTACACTACCCTACACTACCCTACACTACACTACCCTACACTACCCTACACTACCCTACACTACCCAACCCTACACTACCCTACACTACCCTACACCATACTACCCTACCCTACACTACCCTACAGTACCCTACCCTACACTACCCTACCCTACACTACCCTACCCTACACCACACTACCCTACCCTACACTACCCTACACTACCCAACCCTACACTACCCTACACTACCCTACCCTACACTACCCTACAGTACCCTACACCACACTACCCTACTCTACACTACCCTACACTACCCTACCCTACACTACCCTACCCTACCCTACACTACACTACCCTACACTACCCTACCCTACACTACCCTACACTACCCTACCCTACACTACCCTACACTATCCAACCCTACACTACCCAACGCTACACTACCCTACAGTACCCTACCCTACACTACCCTACACTACACCACCCTACACTACCCTACCCTACACCACCCTACCCTACATAACCCTACCCTACACTACACCACCCTACCCTACACTACCCTACACTACACTACCCAACCCTACACTACCCTACACTACCCTACCCTACACTACCCTACAGTACCCTACACCACACTACCCTACCCTACACTACCCTACAGTACCCTACCCTACACTACCCTACCCTACCCTACACTACCCAACCCTACACTACCCTACACTACCCTACACTACCCTACCCTACACTACCCTACCCTACACTACCCTACACTATCCAACCCTACACTACCCAACCCTACACTACCCTACAGTACCCTACCCTACACTACCCTACACTACACCACCCTACACTACCCTACCCTACACCACCCTACCCTACACTACCCTACACTACACCACCCTACCCTACACTACCCTACACTACACTACCCTACACTACACCACCTTACACTACCCTACACTACACCACCCTACCCTACACTACCCTACACTACACTACCCTACACTACACCACCCTACCCTATACTCCCCTACACTACACTACCCTACCCTACACTACCCTACCCTACACTACACCACCCTACCCTACACTACCCTACAACACACTACCCTACCCTACACCACCCTACCCTACACTACCCTACCCTACACTACCCTACACTACCCTACCCTACACCACCCTACAATACACTACCCTACACTACCCTACACTACCCTACACTACCCTACACTACCCAACCCTACACTACACTACCCTACACCACTCTACAATACACTACACTACACTACACTACCCTACACTACAGTACCCTACACCACCCTACAATACACTACCCTACACTACCCTACACTACCCTACACTACCCTACACCACCCTACCCTACACTACCCAACCCTACACTACCCTACACTACACTACACTACCCTACCCTACACTACCCAACCCTACCCTACAATACACTACCCTACACTACCCTACACTACCCTACAGCACCCTACCCTACCCTACACTACACTACACCACCCTACAATACACTACCCTACACTACACTACACTACACTACACTACCCAACCCTACACTACCCTACACTACCCAACCCTACACTACTCTACAATACACTACCCTACACTACCCTACAATACACTACCCTACACTACCCAACCCTACACTACTCTACACTACAATACCCTACACTACACTACCCTACACTACCCTACACTACCCAACCCTACCCAACCCTATCCTTCACTACCCTACAGTACCCTACACTACCCTACCCTACACTACCCTACACTACCCTACACAACCCTACAGTACCCTACAGTACCCTACAATACACTACCCAACCCTACACTACACTACCCTACACTACCCTACCCTACCCTACAATACACTACCCTACACTACCCAACCCTACACTACCCTACCCTACACTTCACTACACTACCCAACCCTACACTACCCTACAGTACCCTACACTACCCTACAGTACCCTACACTACCCTACCCTACACAATCCTACCCTACACTACACCACCTTACACTACCCTACACTACACCACCCTACCCTACACTACCCTACACTACACTACCCTACACTACACCACCCTACCCTATACTCCCCTACACTACACTACCCTACCCTACACTACCCTACCCTACACTACACCACCCTACCCTACACTACCCTACAACACACTACCCTACCCTACACCACCCTACCCTACACTACCCTACCCTACACTACCCTACACTACCCTACCCTACACCACCCTACAATACACTACCCTACACTACCCTACACTACCCTACACTACCCAACCCTACACTACACTACCCTACACCACTCTACAATACACTACACTACACTACACTACCCTACACTACAGTACCCTACACCACCCTACAATACACTACCCTACACTACCCTACACTACCCTACACCACCCTACCCTACACTACCCAACCCTACACTACCCTACACTACACTACACTACCCTACCCTACACTACCCAACCCTACCCTACAATACACTACCCTACACTACCCTACACTACCCTACAGCACCCTACCCTACCCTACACTACACTACACCTCCCTACAATACACTACCCTACACTACACTACACTACACTACACTACCCAACCCTACACTACCCTACACTACCCAACACTACACTACTCTACAATACACTACCCTACACTACCCTACAATACACTACCCTACACTACCCAACCCTACACTACTCTACACTACAATACCCTACACTACACTACCCTACACTACCCTACACTACCCAACCCTACCCAACCCTATCCTTCACTACCCTACAGTACCCTACACTACCCTACCCTACACTACCCTACACTACCCTACACAACCCTACAGTACCCTACAGTACCCTACAATACACTACCCAACCCTACACTACACTACCCTACACTACCCTACCCTACCCTACAATACACTACCCTACACTACCCAACCCTACACTACCCTACCCTACACTACACTACACTACCCAACCCTACACTACCCTACAGTACCCTACACTACCCTACAGTACCCTACACTACCCTACCCTACACAATCCTACCCTACACTACACTACCCAACCCTACACTACCCTACCCTACAATACACTACCCTACAGTACCCTACAATACACTACCCTACAGTACCCTACTCTACCCTACACTACAATACACTACCCAACCCTACACTACCCTACCCTACACTACCCTACAATACACTACCCTACACTACCCAACCCTACACTACCCTACAGTACCCTACCCTACAATACACTACCCTACAATACACTACCCTACCCTACAATACACTACCCTACAGTACCCTACAGTACCCTACAATACACTACCCTACAGTACCCTACTCTACCCTACAGACAATACACCACCCTACCCTACACTACCCAACCCTACACTACCCTACCCTACACTACCCTACACTACCCTACAATACACTACCCTACACTACACTACACTACCCAACCCTACAATACACTACCCTACACTACCCAACCCTACACTACCCTACAGTACCCTACACTACCCTACACTACACTACCCTCCACTACACTACCCTACCCTACAATACACTACCCTAAACTACCCTACAGTACCCTACCCTACACTACCCTACCCTACCCTACCCTACACTACCCTACACTACCCTACCCTACCCTACACTACCCAACCCTACACTACCCTACCCTACCCAACCCTACACTACCCTACAGTACCCTACACTACCCTACAATACACTACAATACACTACCCTACACTACCCTACACTACCCTACAATACATTACCCTACACTACCCTACCCTACACTACCCTACCCTACCCAACCCTACACTACCCTACAATACATTACCCTACACTACCCTACCCTACACCACACTGCCCTACCCTACACTACCCTACACAACACTAACCTACCCTACACTACCCTACAGTACCCTACCCTACACTACCCTACACTACTCTACAATACACTACCCTACCCTACCCTACACCACCCTACACCACCCTACCCTACACTACCCTACACTACCCTACACTACACTATCCTACACCACCCTACAATACACTACACTACCCTACACCACACTACCCTACACCACCCTACAATACACTACCCTACACTACCCTACACTACCCTACACTACCCTACCCTACACTACCCTACACTACCCTACACCACCCTACCCTACACTACCCTACAGCACCCTACCCTACTCTACTCTACACTACACTACAGCACCCTACAATACATTACCCTACACTACACTACCAAACCCTACACTACCCTACCCTACACTACCCAACCCTACACTACCCTACAATACACTACCCTACACTACCCTACAATACACTACCCTACACCACCCAACCCTACACTACCCTACACTACCCAACCCTACACTACCCTACACTACAATACACTACCCTACCCTACACTACCCTACACTACCCAACCCTACCCAACCCTACCCTACACTACCCTACAGTACCCTACACTACCCTACACTACACTACCCTACAATACACTGCCCTACACTACCCTACAGTACCCTACTCTACCCTACACTACAATACACTACCCTACCCTACACTACCCAACCCTACACTACACTACCCTACCCTACACTACCCTACACTACCCTACCCTACCCTACAATACACTACCCTACACTACACTACACTACCCAACCCTACAATACACTACCCTACACTACCCAACCCTACACTACCCTACAGTACCCTACACTACCCTACACTACACTACCCTACAATACACTACCCTACACTACCCTACACTACCCTACCCTACACCACACTACCCTACCCTACACTACCCTACACTACCCAACCCTACCCAACCCTACCCTACACTACCCTACACTACCCTACCCTACTCTACTCTACACTACCCTACAGCACCCTACCCTACTCTACTCTACACTACACTACAGCACCCTACAATACATTACCCTACACTACACTACCAAACCCTACACTACCCTACCCTACACTACCCAACCCTACACTACCCTACACTACACTACCCTACACTACCCTACAATACACTACCCTACACCACCCAACCCTACACTACCCTACACTACCCAACCCTACACTACCCTACACTACAATACACTACCCTACCCTACACTACCCTACACTACCCAACCCTACCCAACCCTACCCTACACTACCCTACAGTACCCTACACTACCCTACAATACACTACCCTACCCTACACTACCCTACACTACCCTACACTACCCTACACTACCCTACCCTACCCTACCCTACAATACACTACCCTACACTACCCAACCCTACACTACCCTACCCTACACTACACTACACTACCCAACCCTACACTACCCTACAGTACCCTACACTACCCTACAGTACCCTACAGTACCCTACCCTACACAACCCTACACTACCCTACTCTACCCTACCCTACACTACACTACACTACCCAACCCTACACTACCCTACCCTACAATACACTACCCTACAGTACCCTACAATACAGTACCCTACAGTACCCTACTCTACCCTACCCTACCCTACACTACCCTACCCTACACTACCCAACCCTACACTACCCTACCCTACACTACCCTACACTACCCTACAATACACTACCCTACACTGCACTACACTACCCAACCCTACACTACCCTACAGTACCCTTCCCTACAATACACTACCCTACAATACACTACCCTACCCTACAATACACTACCCTACAGTACCCTGCAGTACCCTACAATACACTACCCTACAGTACCCTACTCTACCCTACACTACAATACACTACCCTACCCTACACTACCCAACCCTACACTACACTACCCTACCCTACACTACCCTACACTACCCTACCCTACCCTACAATACACTACCCTACACTACACTACACTACCCAACCCTACAATACACTACCCTACAGTACCCTACACTACCCTACACTACACTACCCTACAATACACTGCCCTACACTACCCTACAGTACCCTACTCTACCCTACACTACAATACACTACCCTACCCTACACTACCCAACCCTACACTACACTACCCTACCCTACACTACCCTACACTACCCTACCCTACCCTACAATACACTACCCTACACTACACTACACAACCCTACAATACACTACCCTACACTACCCAACCCTACACTACCCTACAGTACCCTACACTACCCTACACTACACTACCCTACAATACACTACCCTACACTACCCTACAGTACCCTACACTACCCTACACTACACTACCCTACCCTACACTACCCTAAACTACCCTACACTACCCTACACTACCCAACCCTACACTACCCTACTCTACCCTACCCTACACTACACTACACTACCCAACCCTACACTACCCTACCCTACAATACACTACCCTACACTACCCTACAATACACTACCCTACACTACACTACACTACCCAACCCTACACTACCCTACAGTACCCTTCCCTACAATACACTACCCTACAATACACTACCCTACCCTACAATACACTACCCTACAGTACCCTACACTACCCTACAATACACTGCCCTACACTACCCTACAGTACCCTACTCTACCCTACACTACAATACACTACCCTACCCTACACTACCCAACCCTACACTACACTACCCTACCCTACACTACCCTACACTACCCTACCCTACCCTACAATACACTACCCTACACTACACTACACTACCCAACCCTACAATACACTACCCTACACTACCCAACCCTACACTACCCTACAGTACCCTACACTACCCTACACTACACTACCCTACAATACACTACCCTACACTACCCTACACTACCCTACCCTACACCACACTACCCTACCCTACACTACCCTACACTACCCAACCCTACCCAACCCTACCCTACACTACCCTACACTACCCTACCCTACTCTACTCTACACTACCCTACAGCACCCTACCCTACTCTACTCTACACTACACTACAGCACCCTACAATACATTACCCTACACTACACTACCAAACCCTACACTACCCTACCCTACACTACCCAACCCTACACTACCCTACACTACACTACCCTACACTACCCTACAATACACTACCCTACACCACCCAACCCTACACTACCCTACACTACCCAACCCTACACTACCCTACACTACAATACACTACCCTACCCTACACTACCCTACACTACCCAACCCTACCCAACCCTACCCTACACTACCCTACAGTACCCTACACTACCCTACAATACACTACCCTACCCTACACTACCCTACACTACCCTACACTACCCTACACTACCCTACCCTACCCTACCCTACAATACACTACCCTACACTACCCAACCCTACACTACCCTACCCTACACTACACTACACTACCCAACCCTACACTACCCTACAGTACCCTACACTACCCTACAGTACCCTACAGTACCCTACCCTACACAACCCTACACTACCCTACTCTACCCTACCCTACACTACACTACACTACCCAACCCTACACTACCCTACCCTACAATACACTACCCTACAGTACCCTACAATACAGTACCCTACAGTACCCTACTCTACCCTACCCTACCCTACACTACCCTACCCTACACTACCCAACCCTACACTACCCTACCCTACACTACCCTACACTACCCTACAATACACTACCCTACACTGCACTACACTACCCAACCCTACACTACCCTACAGTACCCTTCCCTACAATACACTACCCTACAATACACTACCCTACCCTACAATACACTACCCTACAGTACCCTGCAGTACCCTACAATACACTACCCTACAGTACCCTACTCTACCCTACACTACAATACACTACCCTACCCTACCCTACACTACCCAACCCTACACTACACTACCCTACCCTACACTACCCTACACTACCCTACCCTACCCTACAATACACTACCCTACACTACACTACACTACCCAACCCTACAATACACTACCCTACACTACCCAACCCTACACTACCCTACAGTACCCTACACTACCCTACACTACACTACCCTACAATACACTGCCCTACACTACCCTACAGTACCCTACTCTACCCTACACTGCAATACACTACCCTACCCTACACTACCCAACCCTACACTACACTACCCTACCCTACACTACCCTACACTACCCTACCCTACCCTACAATACACTACCCTACACTACACTACACAACCCTACAATACACTACCCTACACTACCCAACCCTACACTACCCTACAGTACCCTACACTACCCTACACTACACTACCCTACAATACACTACCCTACACTACCCTACAGTACCCTACACTACCCTACACTACACTACCCTACCCTACACTACCCTAAACTACCCTACACTACCCTACACTACCCAACCCTACACTACCCTACTCTACCCTACCCTACACTACACTACACTACCCAACCCTACACTACCCTACCCTACAATACACTACCCTACACTACCCTACAATACACTACCCTACACTACACTACACTACCCAACCCTACACTACCCTACAGTACCCTTCCCTACAATACACTACCCTACAATACACTACCCTACCCTACAATACACTACCCTACAGTACCCTACAGTACCCTACAATACACTACCCTACAGTACCCTACTCTACCCTACACTACAATACACTACCCTACCCTACACTACCCAACCCTACACTACCCTACCCTACACTACCCTACACTACCCTACCCTACCCTACAATACACTACCCTACACTACACTACACTCTCCAACCCTACAATACACTACCCTACACTACCCAACCCTACAATACCCTACAGTACCCTACACTACCCTACACTACACTACCCTACAATACACTACCCTACACTACCCTACAGTACCCTACACTACCCTACACTACACTACCCTACCCTACACTACCCTACACTACCCTACACTACCCTACCCTACCCTACACTACCCAACCCTACACTACCCTACTCTACCCTACCATACACTACACTACACTACACTACCCAACCCTACACTACCCTACCCTACAATACACTACCCTACAGTACCCTACAGTACCCTACAATACACTACCCTACAGTACCCTACAGTACCCTACAATACACTACAATACACTAACCTACACTACCCTACCCTACACTACCCTACCCAACCCTACACTACCCTACAGTACCCTACACTACCCTACAATACACTACAATACACTACCCTACACTACCCAACCCTACACTACCCTACCCAACCCTACTCTACCCTACAGTACCCTACACTAGCCTACAATACACTACAATACACTACCCTACACTACCCAACCCTACACTACCCTACCCTACCCAACCCTACTCTACCCTACACTACCCTACAATACACTACCCTACACTACCCTACCCTACAATACACTACCCTACACTACCCTACCCTACAATACACTACCCTACACTACCCCACCACAGGTGCACATGCGGA